>NC_136816.1:19497614-19732052 GCF_951394365.1 Tetrao urogallus | reverse complement strand
ATCTTAGGTCTGAAGTGAATGCTTGTTTGAGAGGAAAAGTAATTTTCTGAGAAGCCAAAACACTTGTTTCAAACTTTTGTTTATTTTAACACAATCTGAGAAACGTGAAGCAAAACGTCATGCTTTTGAGATAACAGGGCAACAACCACCTGAAGGTAGAATTCTTTCCATGAACAACTACAGAAACCATGATTTTATCCCAGTGTAGGAGATGTTTGAAACTGCGTATTTTGAAATGAGTGAGTATTGGTCAGAAAAGCCACTCCATACTTGGCTATAATCATATCACTACACTTGGAACAAGATGAACTTGCTTGTGTAATGGTTGCAAAATATTAAATAAGATGATAATTTCAAAGAATTTCCTAATTGGCTTCATTGTAAAGCTGAGGACTGAACTTCCCCTTTTAAAGCAGCAGTGATGACAAGGGAGAAAAAGCAACCAGTAGTAACAGCAAAAGCCAATACAGCCTGCAGGGTATAGCCCCAATATAGCTTAACCCAAATGGTCCAGCAGCCCTGGGGCAGGTAAGGTCCCCAGAATCTAGAGGAAGGCTGGTGAGAAGGAAAATCCCTTTGCTGCTCTCATTGAGTTTGAAGGCAGGGATAGACAGAATCTCTTCAGAGATTTGGTATCCCCTTTCATTTGCAGATGGTTGATGTTGATCAGACTATCACTGACAGCTTTATCCTTTTCCCATGGCCATGTAGGGACAGGTCATCTAATCCCTGCAGGACGTTTCTCCTGCTCCAGGTCTGTTGCAGACCAGTGGGCCCAGAACTGGTCTTGCTTACCTCTAGACATGGCCTCCCTCTAGCATAACATGGGTGGCTGTTTCTGTGCAGGTATGTGGTCCAGCCATATAGTCCATGGCTCAGATTTGGCATCTCACTTTGTGGTGTTTACATTGCTCCAGAAAGGAAAAAGAAGCTCTTCTTAGTTAATGGAAAATTTTCCTTACCAGCAACAAGAAGAACTATGACCAATTCAATATTTTAATTAAGCATCTGTCTGCCAAGGATCTCCTTGCCTGGGACACATCCTGTAAGGTAAGGACCTATGTCAGTGCACAGTGAGGAAGACAGACTCCTCCTCAAATCTCATTCAAGCAAGGTGGGTTTATAGGTGTTCCACCCTTGTTTACGCTAGCTTTTACTCCACTTTGATGCAGCATAAAATCAGTGGCATCATGTAGCCTCCTCTCTATTACAGATGTATGTTCCGTATGACAATGCACAATTCCTGTTCCAGCAGTAGCTATGATACTTTCAGTAGGAGCACAGAAGACGTTGTGGGAATCAAATGTTTCTGCATTAGAATTAGAGAATATTTTGTATTTCACGGTTTCCAATGCCATAGTTCTTTCTGGGAGTCTTTCTACTTTATTTGGAGGGTGTCTGTGATAGTTTGCATCACTTATCCTCTAGACAAACCTTCTCCAGGAATGCACGCTCAATATATAGGTGTATATATGTATATTTTATCATACACATTGCGAGAATATCCTGCAGGAGATTGATCAAACCAGAGAACAAGTCCTGGCGTGCACAAGGAAGTGCCTGAAGAGACACTGGAAGGCCTGGCATCACCCCACCCCCCCAATGCTCTTTGTGTAACAAAGACTTTGAAGAAAATCACCATATCAGTATGACAAGAAGAGCACTGAGATATCTTGGAAACAACAGGATGGCTACTGACTGACACCAGATAACACACCAATTAACAAATGTAAACTTTGATAAGACTGTGAACCTGGAGTACCCAGCCAGTGGGGAAACAGGGGAGGGACATTGGCAAAGGGGGAAACAAGGTACAAAAAGCTGTCACTGTGTCCTCAGGGGTGCTCCTGCTTGCGGGATGCCCGCCACTGCAATCGAGAATAAAATCTGCTTTCATCAGAGATACCATCCTGACAAAATTATTTGGATATTTCCAACAGTGTGGAGAAAAGGGGGTAATGACTATAATAGCCGGTGCTCCCTACTACTTCATTGCAGGAGCTAGCTTGCCTTTGTACATTGAGGTTGGGGTACAAGAGAAGCCCCTACTGTTTGCCCAGCAATGATCTTTCATGCATATTATGTGTCCATTTTTTTAATGTGTGTGTGTGCACAGATTTACAAACACAACTGCACATGTTCCAAGGCGTAAGAGGCTTTCTCTTAAAGGCAATTCTATTTGTGATAAAAACAGTCTGAGTTTAAAGCAAAATCATTTAAAGGCTATTTACTCTTTATGACCCCTGAGTCATTCAGCTTGTGTACTTGGCTGTATGACAAAGTGGCTTCTGGTGATACATGTAATTGTTCACAAGGATATTGGCACACAGCTTCCAGGTCCTCTTACAGAGCCTGCCAAAAAGTTGTCAAGTGAAGATTTACGTCTCTGACAACTTGACCTTGTGGTAGGTGCTTGACCCTGTGGTAGGTGCCTTTGATTTCTTTTGATTTTCCTAAGTGATTTCCCCAGACAAAGAGTTGTCTCAGTGCTCTCTTCCTGACACAGCTTGGATTCACAGCATTATTCCTGGTGCATCTTTCTTCAGATCCACTATGCTCCACATTGTTTTTGAGTCTGGATTTCTGAGGGCAGAAGAGAAGGAAGATTTCTTTCCTCCAGCCCTTTCCTCCAGCTTGTAGTCCTGAAGGACAGAGAGATCTCTGAGAAGTCTGGTTTGAGTCTTGAAAAGAGCTATCTTCCATGCCCTTCCCATTACCTTTGCTGTGAAGGAATAAACATCACTCTCAGCTTTTTGAAATATTGAGGCCAAAGGGCCCAACCTGAGCTCCAGGATAGGCTCTTTCATCTGCTTATGAGTCAGTTTTGAATTAAGGAATCTTATGCTGTTGCACAGAGCTGCAGCAGTTGTGTAGAGGCTGTGCATCAGCTCTGTGCTCTTTTTCACATGGCATCTTGTTTTACGTGGTGTTCAGATATCACTTAATATTACCCTAGAAGCAAACTTCTCAAGTTTTCTAAGTGCAAGTCGCCTGTGCTGCAGAATTAGGAATCTTGGCTGAATGCTTCTGAGCCATCTTTTGTTCTTATGGCTTCTGAGCCATTTGTTTCTTAAACAGAAGAAGACACATAAAACAGGTGCTACCTTTCATTTGGTAGAAACTGATTACTTGTTTGTTGTATAAGGCCTTTGATAGACTTTGGTAGTGCAAGTGTCCTCAGAACATCTCCTTTCTCTTACTCTTGGTGACTTCTCTCTCTTCAATATGTATTATGACTTCTTTTATGATGGCCAAGAGTGGTGCTTTCATAGCCTCTGACCCAAAGAAGCAAAAAAGATCTCATTTGGGAGCAATTTAGAGTGGCTGAGCTCAGATCTCCTGCATCCTGGTGGAGTTCTTCATCTGCAGAAATTTCCTCTTGACTTCTGCAACTGCCCTGCACATGAACTACATTCATCGTTTGCTCTGTGTGTCAACCCACAGTCTCTGCAGCGTTGCCAATGATCAGTTTTACCATGTAAGTTCTGAAAGGAGCTGTTTTGCAAAGTCACCATTTCTTGTAATTCCTCAGACAAGTATGAGAAATTTCAGCTTCTGTGAATGATCTCCATTTATCAGTGCACCCAATTTTCCACAGAAATCTCCAATAGTTTATCAATATCCCGGAGTTTAAGCTGTTTATGAAATAAGGATTTTCTTGGCTGGATGGTATTGTGTGACTTCAGACCTTGGAGGTCATCTTGTTGAACCCTCATTTATTGCAGCAGAGCATTGATTCAGTTCTGCCTTTCATACCAAAGATAGAGCAGTCTTGGAAACATAGAGGGACACAATAGAGAGGTACATTTTATTTTCAGTTTTCATTATGACCTGGCCAGATAGTTCAGTGCTGATTCTCAGGCAGTGAGACAAAAAGAGTATGGGAGGCAAATCCTATTTCCACAGATTTTATTATGCCATTTGCAAAGATACTTGAGCTTAAGAGGCAGGTTTCCCAAAGTCTTTGGGACCAGGCTGCTCCCATTGTTCTCAGCATACACTGGGGAGATTTTCCTTGTACAGAACAGGGGTGGGATGTGGAGATTTCTTTATTGTTCCCGGACTGGGTGGAGTGAATTTCTATTGTTCTTTAGTGAGAGGCAATGGGTTTCAACCACCCTAATCAAGCTGCAGGCTCCATCAGTGTGCTGTCAATGAGCTAGTATGCCTACAGGGCATAATCTAGTAGTTTACCAAGATTTTCTCTGGGGCCTCGAACAGCTGTGCTGTGAAAGTAGAGGCTCTGGTTTTATCTTTGACATCACTTCATGCTTGCAGCCCTGGAGCAGGGCAGCAGTTTATTCGGCACAGTATTCTGTAGACTCATAACCTGCCTACCTTAATTGTCAGCACTAGTATTCCTAGCATCTTCATCTCTCTGCAGTACTTGAATATCTCTGCCTCTTGCTGTGCTTGCAGTTGCTTTCTGATTTTTTTTTCCCACTGCTTTAATGCGCGAAGTTTCCCCCAACGCCCTTTGCCAAGGGTTGTGGGTATGAAGAACTTCTGCCCAGTGAAGTCACAGTCCTAAGAATCTAAAAGGTGTTTTAAGCATGAATGTAAAAGGAGCAATGGGAATAGGCATATCTGTGATCTCAGACTGCAAATGCTTTGTTTTTCTTTTACCTCATCAGAATGCTTATTTTGGATGTATCTTGCAGAGACTTAGTGGCAAGGCCCAAGCACACCTCCTGTGTGGAAGCATCATCTACTTGTCTTCTCACAGCAGTTATGGCCTGGGTGGGGAGGGAGATTTATGCAGCCAGGGGAGAAACCATCAAGCCAAACAGACAGTGCCCTTTTCCTCATGGCCTCAGAGAACATTTGCCATCTCACAGAGGCAGTAAGGGTAGTCACAAGCAAACCACCTTCTCTCCTGAAAGCAGTTCCCCTCCCAAGGGAAAACTCTGGTGTCCCAGTTTCAGCACACAGCCACTCAACCAGCCAAATCCCAAAGTGACTGCTAAATACTGAGAGCTACTCATTCAAGAAAGAAATAAATGTGCCTGACTGGGAGAACCCAGATAAAACCCTTCATACCCTGAAAAGCAACACCCTCCTTGTTCATGACGTGTAACACTGGGAAATCAGCAGAACACTGCCTATTTCACAGTGAGATAGTCACCAACAACTACGTTCATTAAGTCCTTTACTTGAACCCTATCCAGAAAGAGATATTTATGTTTAGAAAGAAAACACACACTTTCCAAGAGGCAATGCGTGGGACTTCTGAGGGCAAGGGGAAATGTGTGCCCCTTCTGAGCACAAGAAGACTGCACAGAAATCCCTATCATTACAATTCAAGTCAGGGACAGGTGAATCTCTTCTGTGAAAATGACACATTCAGTTCAGTGGAACTTTTTTTCTGGGCAAAGAACATGGATTGTCCAGGCAGCTGCCATCAGATCCTGAGCTCAATCCTACCATATAGAAAGAAATTCCGTAACATATCGCTAATAGACTGTCTGGTCAGGAAATCTATTTCCGGCATCCAACATATGAACAAACTGTCAAACAAAACAGAAAGCATTCTGTATAAGTAGGTTACTCCATGGGCTCCAGAGTATCATTTTCTGTCTTATGGCATACCCATACTTAAGCCCATGGGAAATAATCTGTATTACCCTATGGAGAAGGCCATAACTGTACTGGAAAGCTGTTGAGATCAGGAAGCAGGTTCTCTCAAGATCTCTTCAACTGCTTTCTCTCAGAAAAATAAATTGCAGTATTCTGTGCTACAAAACACTGAAGAACCTTTTACACTTTGACAAAATAAAGAAATAAGTACATACACAAATGAATGAGTAAATAAATTAATAAACAAACCCCCTAACTCAGAAGATACCTGGTGGGTTTGAGAGTAAAACCAAGGCACCAGAAAAAACTGACTTCTCAATGCTGAGACATCCATTTTAGTATCTGAGTTAATCGGAATTCCATGGATTTATTATGCTGTGCAGAGACTGACTATGATGAGATTGCCCAATTTACTATATTCTACACATTCAAGTAGAAACATAAGCATCCTGAAGACAATTACTTCCAGCATGCTAGACATGCTGCCTACACAGCCATCCTTCTGTGAGGCAGAAGGTGCTTGAACTAAAATCCAACCCAGGTGGAAGTTTTGGTATCTTTGATGAAAAAACATATGACAACTATGATAGAACCACGTCATGCTCAGAAAAGAGATAAATAGAAGACTCCTCAGTTCTGTCCATATACAAATGGAAATGTCTGCTATTGTGGGAGCAATGTAAGAAGTGACAGCTACACTATCCACAGCTCTGCTCTAGTCCAAAGAAGCTAACCAATTCAAAGAGAGAATTGCTCCTGGGATCATTTCCCCTTGCCGAAGAATTTGCGTGAGCCAAAAGGAAGCAGAAGGTCAGGGCTGGTTAATTAAGTTGACCTGGCAGAAGGGCATGAAGTCCAAGGCTTCAGGAGGCAGCTGTGCTTCAGCAGGCACCTGAAGTGGTATTTGTCCAGCACAGGAGCACCATCTGGTGACAAGAAAGAGAAATAGGTCTCTGCAGACCTGATCATGTCTGCAAAGAACCTTTTCTCTACGATCAACACGTTGTCCAGGCAACTAAGCACTGGAACCTTCAACAGAAAATATCTGTTCTCTCGTGGCTCTTCAGCAGGAAATGTGACAAAATATCCAGAGAGGAGGAGTCCATAGCATATACTGATACAAAATTACTGCATGTCTTTAAATTGCAGGCAAAAAGAAGCTAGCCCAAAGATGTAGCCTAGCCTACATAGAAGTTATTCTGTAAGTCTTAATGTAATTATGAGTAGAGAAGGAAAGACTGTGCACAAAAAAGAATGAGTATGTGTCTAAGTGGTTTGCACACAGCTGTATTAATATTGATAGTTTTCAACAGGAATGAATCCCCCTTTGTATGAAATTTCCTGGCCCTTTAAACTTCACCTTTAAAATTAAGACTTCTAGGCTAAAGCATCAATGCTAGCTTTCTGTAGTGATTTTTTTTTCTTTTAAGCCTTTTATATTCTGCACTCTCATGTGAGGACATGTTCAGATCTCTCTTATTTATATTTCACCAGAAGAAGAAAAAAAAAAGGACTATAAAGGGAAACATATCTCTCCAGAGGAAGAGAAACAGATTTGCTAAGTTGTTCACAGGGCTTCCTTCTCACCCTTTCTTCACTTTAGATTGGAAACTTTATGTAATATGTGAACTGGCCACAGCAAAATCCTTAGGATGCCAGTATCTGGCTGTCCAATGTGGTTTGCACAAACCACCATCAAAGTTGCTAGAAGTTGCTACCTTTTCCTAAACTGAGGCCTAAACCATTTGCTCCAGCATCACTGGTGAGGCAAAGCTTGTCTCTTTCCACAGCTGTCCAATTGTTCTGTATATGAAAGCAGAGACATACATTTGGAGGCACAACTCACTGTCCATGTTATCAGAGAAAAGACTCATTGCTGCATGTAACATTTACAGGATTTGGGGGTTTTTTTCTTTTTTTTTTTTCTTTTTTTTCCTGTGAATAAGCCTTCAAGTCCAATTCATATCTGGTAAGTTGGCTGTCCAAGTGGTCTACTGGGGTGCAGAGTTGATAACTTTGAGAGCAGCATGATATATGATAAGCCATACCTCCCAACTGGGAAGCCTGATAATATGTAACATTTGAGAACAGCACCAGCATTTTTCATAAAGAGGAATTTTTTCAGTTGTAGGGTTGAGTATGAGCTTGGCATTGCAGGACAGCTGTTATCTGACCTCTGACTCTGATTTAGATTTCTTAGGTGGAAGAGAACAAATGCCAAACAAACCTTCTAAATACTGGCCGCACCTCATTAGAAATGTGTGTTTCATATTGTGCTCAGTTTTGCAGCTTAGCATACTAACATTGCTTCTGCAAACAGTATTGTTAATTGTGCATGGATGTACCAGTGTTTTGGGTAGCCTGTACCACAGCTATGAATATCAACAATGCACAGATCAGGCAGTTATATTTCTCTGGTACTGCCCCTTGCTTGCATTTATGTTGATATGTCTCCCTGTTTATTCAAGGGTGTTTCTTAAATCAGTGATGAAGTTGGAGGGAGTCTCTGAAGACAATGAAATCTTTCTCATTAATTAGCATATACCTTTGCTCTCATTAAATGATACACTGGTCCAATTTCTGCTCATGATCAGGACTGCCAAGGCCACATTAGATAGTCTAGATGAAGCCTGATCCAAACAGAAGCTGATGGATCACACCCTACACTTGTAGAAGTTTTCTTTTTACAATCAAAGCTATCATTTCTTGTCATATGCCCCGAGGATTAGAAAGTAGGTGTCATGAGGACTGAGAGTACAGTCCACACAGAGCATGCAGTGTGACATATAGGTCAGTGGGTGCTTAACTTCTGATTTTCTTTTTCATTTCACACGGTACAAGCTTTAACAAATGCAGCAGGGGAAGCATTCTCCCAGAACTGATAAGCTAAGCTGTCACTGCTGAACTCCACATCCCCACATGCTACATGAAATTTATCACAACACTGAAAGCTTTAAGACTTTGATCAGTGATTTTTTCCAGAGGTGAACAACCAAACTGTGTCTTGTACTGCAAGTCTGACTGGAAATTCCCATGTTTATGCTGGATTTAAATCCTATTTAATCCTGCTGAGCCTCAGTGGAGGACCCGATGTAAGCCTCAGTCCTCATATGCAGGGATGAGAACAGAAGCATTAAGTTTACTTAGTAGAAAGAAGGTAGAGTCTAAAAATTAGGAGTGTTCTCTATTAGTAGGAAGAAGCAGTGATTTACACTATAATGAGATACATCTCTGTAAGCTGTTTCTCTGCAGAAAGGAACAGATTGGACTGTGAGTCACTCTGAAAGTACCGTGATCCTTTTATATTTTCAGAGCAACAGGTCTTCCACATATGAGTTGTGACGTTACTGGAAGTATGTGATACAGAAAGAACTTCATTTTCCTTCTGTTATTCACCCACTCGCCTGAAAATCAGACAGCACAATAAACCACTGCGGCAGATAAACACAACTTGCATTTCTATTTACAGGCTAAATGCACTTATATTCCAAAGCAGTTGGCAAAGTACAGTAAAAGAAACAAATCCAAGTTCTTTTCCCACATCCCTTCTAGTGATTGCCAGCTGTTACATATCTCTTTCCCCCAGCCATATCACTGGGTGAGGTGGATTGATGACTGAATATCCTGGCAAGCTCTTTACTGAATGCTGAAATTGTGCTGGGGTGAGCTGATAAATATCATGCCATCTTCTTTGACATGAAAAAAACTTTAAATGTGGGAAGGTTTTCAGCACAAAACGGAGAAAACTCTTAAGTTTCCAAGCACATGTTTCTTCCTCCACAGATTTGATAGGTTGTTTTTTATTTGGTTGGGTTTTTAAAAACAAGCCTGAGAAATTTATAGGATGCATAGACTTCCCAGAATCTGCCTGCAGATGTCTGAAGTACCATCTGAAATGCAAAGAGTTAGGAATAGCCATCTCATAGTTTTAAGTACCGTTTCCCCCTTTGTTTTTATTTCTAAATGAAAAGGCACTTAGCTCAAAGGGAGTCAATTTTTTAGGGAAGCAGGTACACTGATGGTGCTTGTCTTCTGAAAGTACTTACCCCAGGTTCTGACTTGGGAGCTGGAGAGCAGCATAGCTTCGCTGCCTCTGGGAGGAGACATCAACTCCAGAACTGGGAGTTTATCTGGAGAAGAACAAAAGTAGCATTTTGCCAATCATATCTTTTCTATTCCCACTTTTCTGTGATCTCTCTCGTTCTCAGAACCAAGCTCAGCCATGATTGCTGCAAGAGGAAGATATAACATGCTCATTTATGGAACAGAGTGGAATATCTCACTGTCTTTCTGCTCTGGAAGTCTTTTTGTTTTAGAACATATGATGGCTAAAACTCTTCATGCACTTTGAAAGTGAAATCTCCTAAGTGAAACCAGAGAACTTACAGATACCTCAATCTCATGAGCTGATGAGAGATTAGGGCTGTTTAGTCTGGGAAAAAGGAGACTGAGGGGAGACTTTATTGCACTCTTCCAATATCTGAAAGGTGCTCACAGCAAGAGTGGGATTGTCACTTCTCACTGGTGACAGATGACAGGATGAGGGGAAATGGGCTCAAGTTGTGCCAGGATAAGTTTAGGTTGGATATCAGGAAAAACCTCTTTACAGAAAGGGTTGTTAATCACTGGAATAGGCTCCCCAGGGAGGTGGTTGAGTCACCATCCCTGGATGTGTTTAAAAACTGTTTGGATGTGGTGCTCAGGGATGTGATTTAGCAGAGGGTTGTTACAATTAGGGTAGTATGGTTAGGTCATGGTTGGACCTGATGATCTTTAAGGTCTTTTCCAATCTCAGGAGTTCTATGATTTTAAGATCCAATGTTTGAATCTCAGAAATTCGCAATAAACAATTTGTTGCAAATATGTGTATGTTTATCTAGCATCTGTATCAAAATCTAATATTTGTATCTACCTGCATCTATATCTACTCTCTGTGTCTAAATAAGAAGAGGAAATCTTACAACATTCACTTTTCCAAATCCAATGCATGACCAAACTCTTGGGAAATGAAAGATTTATAGCACTATGTTACACCAAAACAGAAGCAAGCCTAGCTGCTACCCACAACTGTTCATCTGTGTACCTCCTAAATGCTTTTGACCAACAAAGCAGAACATATAAATTATTTCTGTATCAAGAATGCATACTCAAATCAGGATTTACTACAAGGCATGAAGCAGGCACTGCAGTAATGTGTCCTTGGGGCAGAATAGTTTTCCTTCCATCTCTCCTCCTGGTCCCTCTACTACCCTAATTTTAAGATAGAACTTTATGATAAACCAACCTGCTTTTCCAAGAAAGGTGAGATATTTTAATTCCTTGCTTTTATGTCCTGAGCTGTTGTATTTTGGACTGACTAAAATAAAGAAACTCCAGTTGTTAATCATTCATTGCAACTGATAGCAAAATCTTTTGTGATCAAGTATCATCACTGATGAAAGTGTGCACATTGTTTAAAGATTTTCCTTTTGCCCACTAGATGGAAGTGCCACATACTGTTTGATTTCTTCCCAATGGCAACTGTGTTCTTTCTGTTCATAGGGAATTCACTTAAAATCATGGGGAGAGGTTCCTATCCCCCTGAAATGTTAGCTATTCTTTCCAGTTACATTTTGAAAGCTGTCAGACAGGTCTTCATCCATTTAGTGGCTAACATACCAGATTAGTTCTTGCTTTGAAAACACCCTCCAGTTCTATGTCAAAGAATTACGTCAGATATCTACAACATAGATGTGCACTGATATTCAGCTTCACTGTAACTAGAAAAAAAAAAAATTACATGCTAAACAAGCACTAAAATAAATGAAAATAAACAGCTTTAAAGCCTGGTTCAAAGTTACAGACAGAATAGATTACTTTATTCAAGGCTTTTATTCAAGCAGTAGTTTTTTTAGGAAAGGAAGATGAAGGTGCAACCCTGCTGGATGCAGAGTGTACTCTCTCCAAATGATATTATGGAGAAGAACTGGGCAAAGGGAAATAGAAACACTACTTAGAGCAATACTAATGTCTCTCATTTCCCTGAATATTTAGGCAGGGGTCATGGATGCAAAATCCCTCCCACTATAAGAGCAGAGAAAGTCTGAGACCACATCATGAGGCTGAATGTGTATGGATCTGTTGGGCTAGACAACATGCATCCCAGGGTCCTGAAGGAACTGGCTGATGTGGTTGCCAAGTCTCTCTGAATCATATTTGAATGGTCACGGCTGTCAGGTGAAGTCCCTGGTGACTGGGAAAAAGGAAATATCACCCCATTTTTAAGAAATGGAAAAAAGAGGGGAGGAAAGTGAAGACCCATGGAATTACAGGCCAGTGAGCCTCACTTCTGTGCCTGAGAAAATCATGGGGCACATCTGCCTGGAAGAGATGAAAAGGCACATGCAAGATAAGTAGTTGATCTCAGACAGTCATCATGGCTTCACCAAGGGCAGATTGTGTCTGACCAATCTGGTGGCCTTCCAAGGTGGTGGTGGCATAGATGGACAAAGGGCAACTGATGTTTTCTACGTGGATTTCATCAAGGCCTTTGACATGGTCCTGCATGACATCCTTACTACTAAGTCAGAGAAGTAAGAATTTGAAGAGTGAATTAATTGGTGGATAAAGAATTGGTTCAATGGCTGCAGCCAGAGGATTGTGGTCAATGAGTCTGTATTCAGGTGGAGACCAGTCATGAGTGGTGCCTCAGGGGGGGGTCTGTCTTCGGATTGATACTCAATATCTTTATCAGTGACAAAAATGATGGGATCAAGAGTAATGTCAGCAAGTTTACACATGACACCAAGCTGACTGGTGCAGTTGATGTAATAGAAGGAATGGATGACATTCAAAGAAATAGGCTTGAAAATAGGGTCCATGTTAACCCAAACAGGTTAAACAAGGCCAAGTGTAAAGTGTCTTAACCTCATTTTAAGTATATTTAAGCTCTGCAGTTGGACTTGATTTTGCATGGGGCTCAGTACTCTGCAGTCTAATTTCAAGATAACTGGGTAGCTAATGCTATTGAGAGCATGATGTTCAGTGTGTCTTTCAAATTATTTATAGAAAATCTGTCCCAGTACCTATGGAAGCTGTTCTTGACGTGGTGTATAGTCAATCAGAAAGCTATCACAGAGATTTGCTGAAAGCCGTGTTAGTATTATTTTACCTTGAGTCAGTAAGTCTTTTCAATTAAGTCTCTCAGGCTTTTTGATCATGTCTCTTCACTAATAATGGATACATCTAAATATTTCTGTGTATTTTTGACTCCTGAGGAAGAGCTGGTGCTCTTTGGCAAATTAATGAAAACAAAAGCTGTAGTTACAAAGATACTTTGATCAAGTATGGCAACCAGTTGATTTTACTGAGCATTTGACTCAGGCATAGCTGTTTGGCTCCTTTAATGAAGGCAGTCAAGCACAAAAGGGGAAGAATTTGATTAAACAACTATTGCATTATTACAGTGCAGCCCGCTCTAATGCCTCATTTGAAAGGCCTGCTGTACTCTCAGAAGTATGCTCTTGTGAGAACTCACTGTATTTTGTCCAGGCCTGGGACAAAAATCCCCAGCACAAGGAAGACCTGGAGCTGAGGAGTGAGTGCAGAGGAGGGCCACTAAATGATCAGAGGGCTGGAGCATCACCTCTGTGAGGACAGGCTGAGAGGTGGGGCTCTTCAGCCTAAAGAGAAGGCTTCAAGGGGAGGCCTTCCAATACCTGAAGGGGGCCTACAGGAAAGCTGGGGACGGACTTTTCATAAGGGCATGTAGGGCAAGATAAGGGGAAATGATTTTAATCTGGAAGAGGGTAGATTTAAACTAGATATTGGGAAGAAATTCTTTACTGTGAAATGGTGAGACACTGGAACTGGTTGCCAGTGAGGTTGTGAATGCCCCCTCTCTGGAAGTGTTCAAGGCCAGGCTGGATGGGGCTTTGAGCAATCTCGTCGACTGGGAGGTGTCCTTGCCTACAGCAGGGGAGTTGGAACTAGATGATCTTAAATGTTCCTTTCAACCCAAACCATTCTATGAGTTTATGATTCTGTGATATTCCTAGAAATCTGAAGAAAATTAAATTGACAATTTCTGGATTATATAGAAATGGTATAAAATTCTCATTCCTGCAGAATCTTGAAATCAAGTCTAGAACAAAACTACACATGGACTAAATTATCTTAAGGAAAAAGCATATCACTTCTAATCCAACTCCATATGGTGTGGGTGATAGTGACAGGAGGGGGATGCATTTATTCTCTCGCAATTTGCAGTAGACACACATGAAGTTATTTCTGCACAGCATAGTATTAATCCAAGTATCTGACAAATTGAAGTCTGATAAAGCCAAAGCCGGTGCTTTACTCTGTGCAGCTTATGAGACATGTCAGACATCTTCTTGGTTATTTTTTGTTATTCAAGTACTTTAGAACTAGGGTATGCATACTGAGGTTGCTTATGCTCTGATATTGCAAACTGATACTTGTTAAAACAAACTTATGATATTAAGTGGAAAAATGCTCAAACCACTCTTGCAAGTGAAACTTTCCAAAACTTTGTTGAATAATGTGTGTTGGAGTAGTACCCGGGCTGATATGTCATCCAAGTTTAGAACAAGGGAGACAAGACCTTTATGCACCTCTCTATACATCAGCCCTCTAAGCACAGGAGCTGGGACACCAGAAGTGAAGGGATGAACTGCAAGTATGTAATAAAGGGGTCTGTGGCATATGTTGGCACTGTGATATTTTTATACTCAGACAAGGGATGTTATCTAGTCAGTGTCTGCAGTTTTCATACGTAAGCAGACATGGTACTGTGTGAATGAAACCCAGGCTCCTGAGGCATGAAGCATTCTGAAGAATGAGCAAAAATGTCTCAGAGATAAATAGCATCCTTCTGCATTACACATTAAGTGTACTGAGGTCCTTGAGAAAAAGCAATCCCATGTCTGGGCTTACATTTTCCCAAGGCACTGCCATTTCTATGGTTCAACAGACATCAAGAAACCCTTTCCACGCCCCTAACTCACAATAAACACTCTTTGTGTGCTGCAAACTGCCTCCATACCAGAGCTTCAAAAAGACCTTCCTGCAGGAACACATCCAGATCATTACACTCAGGAAGTTTCCCATTAATACCTCAGCTTGGGTGCAAGGCACTGCCACCCTGTCTCCAGAGGAATGAAAGCGCAGGAGCTGGTGCTCCTCCTTCGTTCTCAGCCTTACCTCACCCCCTTTTCCCAACTTCCTGCCATGCAGTGTCACAGTACCCATGCTGGGGAGCCTCTACACTCCACCCACTGGTTCCTGCAACCCACAAGTCCATTGTCACTGCAGGCAGCAGCCCACAGGTTATGCGACTTCTAAGCCAAGGTCTCTCAGGCTCTGCGCTCTGCTCGGATACATTGTGAACACCCGGAGTAATGTTTTTGGTGGGTGCTGCTGCCACAGCAACTTCTGAGTCGACCAAGAGATGACAGCACAGTCGTGTCAATTGCTCATCTGGACAGAACACAACCTCAGTTTTCTTGTTTGGGCAGCAGCACCAAGCCATAACTCCATGCAGGAGGGAGCATATCGGTAACATTATCACCAGAGAGTACTCAGCAGTACAGCAGAGGGTGTGTGGCACAAAGTTAACAACACTTGAGACTTTTACTGCATTTTAAATACTTATATTTGTCAAATAGATTCCAAATACTACAAGTCATCCAGTGCCACTGAGGGCTTGTGCGTGACCAAGATGCTGGCCCAGCCCTGGTGTCATCAACTGCCGTGGCTTTGTCCTACCGTTGCTTGTGGGGTGGCCTCTTGGAAGGTGGTGTGAAGATCCAGGCAGGGTAAGTCCTCTTCTTCTGAATTAGAAAAAGAAAAAGAAGTTAGGCTACAATCACTTCATGGGAGGAGAGAAAGAAGTGTACACGTCCCTCAGGGGACATGCTCTACTCACCTGTACAGCTTCAAGTGTACTTTCTGTGTTCCCCATGCCTCATCTAACCTTTTATTGAAAATCTTTAGGGCTGGTGACTCTAGCACTTCCCTCGGCAGCCTCACCACTCTTTCTGTAACGAAAATTTTCCTATTATCCAATCTGAACCTCCTCAGATGTAACTTAAGAACATTACTTCTTATTCTATTGCTAGTTACCTGGGAAAAGAGGCTGATCCTCCATCTCACTACAGCGTCCTTTTAGGTGGTAGTAGATAGTGATAAGGTCTCCCCTCAGTCTCCATCAGATCACCCTGGCTATGGCACATATCTGCAGGCTCGTACAGCAAGAGAGTGCATTCAGTAAAACCTCATGCAAACCTGTGAGGCAGTAGGACACCTTCCTGCACTCTTTTTCTACACTCCAGTATGCTAGCTAGACCTCTGAGTGCCTGGTTCTTCCCACAGGAGTTCAAATGCAGCCCTCACCTTGCTCTCATTATTTTCCCCCCGTTATAGTTCCCTAAGTGCCAGCTTTTCTTTCCTAGACTGGTGCTGGTCTTGAGTAGCCTCATGGCATTTTTTTTACTTCTCCCTAGAAGTACAACTAATGTTTTTCAGATAATAGAGGAATGGTCACAGATGGATAGCCATGGCGTGGCACTGGCCCCCTTGGGCCTATGTGTACAGAAGGGATTGCAGAAATGGAGATGGTTGTGCCTAAGTCCCTCTCAGCACTGCAGGATCTGAGGGGCATTCAGCGAAGTTGTCTGCAGAGAGATGAAATCAGAAGACATTTTTTGTATCATTTTTAACCAACAACTATGCACTCAGGAATGCATACTGATACATAATGTGATAAAGAGGGGGATGAAATCTAAATATCAATCTTGTGGTCTGAAGAGTACTTAATTGGTAGTATGGGCACATTCAGATTAGAAGCTTTGAAATTCAAAATATATTTGTGTTTTTTTCTTTTTCACACTCCAGTGTAAGAAATTACATAGCTTTTAAAGTTTAAAAATAAATTTCTTACATAGGATTTCCAGTAAAAGACGGTTCAGTGCTGCAAGAGTTTATGGCTCAGGGTAGAGATTCTATCAGTATTCCCATCTGGCCATTAATCTGCTGTGCTCTTGTTATTTAATTAATGAAATGGACTCTACACTTGGTATCACTGAAGAGATGTTGGAAAACTCCATTTCAGAGGGCTAATAGAATTAGGTATTTTAGCAAAGCTAGTTAACAATTACATCAGTCTTGTTAATTAATATGTAACTTCATTGTAAGTATGGTCAAGAGATGATTTTTACTTTTTGTACCACCAATAATATGACTATAGATCCTAATGATCTGTTTCTTGTTGATGTCAGCCTTGCTAGTTCAAGAAAACTGACAGTCTGCCAGTTTTGGGAACTGGTCTGTGTTAAGATAACTGAAGAACATACAAATAATACGCACGTACACTGAATTAGTACAAAATGTTTAGTGATTAGTACAACATAGTTGGAATTGCCTCCAGCTTTCTTTCTACCCTAGGTTGTCTCATCCTCACTTTTCAGGAAAAGATGTTGCTCAATAAGATCACTATACCTTACAGTAGAGATTTGTTGATGCGCAAACCTGCATGAGCATCTCATAAAATATTCTGAGGAGTGAACCAACAAAGTTTATCTCCTGTCTCCAGACAGGACCACACAAAATTCGAGCCCTTTGAGACCATCCTGACCCCCAACTGCCCTCCCCTGACACAGCTCCATGCCATTCCCTTATTCCCTCGGGCCTGTTGCTGTCACGCAGAGCAGAGCTCAGCGCTGCCCTCAGCTCCCTGTGAGGAGCTGCAGCCACCATGAGGGCTGCCCTCAGCTCCTCTGCTTTGTGCTGAGCACACCAAGGAACTGGAGCTGCTCTTCACACACCTTTCCGTCCAGACCGTTCACCATTTTCATAACCTTCCTTTGACACTCTGTAATGGTTTTATGCCTTTCTTACATTGTGGTACTCAAACCTCCGCTCATTGCTGGAGGTGAGGCTTCACAGAGCAGAACAGAGTGGGACATCCCCTTCCCTTGATGGGCTGACTGTACCTGATGAACACTAGGATATGGTTGGCCCTTTTCCTGCCAGGATGCATTAACTCACATTCATTATGCCTTCAACTCCCAGATTTCTTTCCACAAGGCTGCTCTCTAGCATATTATCCCAGAGGCAGTATGTATAATCAGGAAAATCCTGACCTAGCTGCAGAAGCCAGCACTTGCTCTTAGTATATTTCATATAATTAATGACTGTCCATCCCTTTAATCTGTCAAGATCTCTCTGCAAACCTCTCTACCTTTGAGAGAGTCAACATCTCCACCTAGTTTTCTTAGTGTGCATTCAACTCCTGCGTCCAGATCATTTTCTAAAATACTGGCCCTGAAGGGAACTGGCCCTAAAATTGAGAGCTGAAATTGAACCCTAAAACTGAGATCTTAATACTTGCATTACCTTTCCATCACAGCTACATGGCTTCCTCACAACAGCTGTACCACTACTGCAAAGATTCCTAAACTATTCTTACATCACTGCTCCAGTGGCTAACAGATAGGAATGAAAAAAACATCAGTAGATTAAATCAGCTAGGGAAATACCCCCGTACTCATCTACCCCCTGTTGTGTCAAAGCTTAGTGATGTACAAAGACATTTTCCCTAAAGCAGAGCTTAGGAAGGGGAAAAGCTAGAGCAGAACAATCTTTATTAATGCTATGCCAGAGTCAACCCAGATATTTGGAGTCATCTTGGATGAAAGAGAATGCAAGAGAAAGAATTTCATGGGAAGCAGTGTCTTCTTGACAGCCAAGGACTGGGATTCAGGAGCAGATCTTCCCATAAACTTTAGATTTGATATGTGTCTGACAGGGATTACTTTTGGCAGACCGTGTCTTAACACTGTCTGCCAGATCTTGCAGGGGAGCTGCTGCCAGATTGAAAGTAGACTGTGCTTTGTAGGTAAAAAAGAAAAAGATAGTTACCGACATCAAGATCTTGTTAGCTTGAAGACTAAGCTAAGCTACTACAGCAACACAGGATAGTGGTCTTTGGTACTGAAGATCCCATGGAGTACTGTCATAGAGAAATGGAATTTGGCACGAATGAAAGCTTGTCTTGCTAGGCTGCCAAGAAAGCTGTGAATTAAATTGAACACCTGAAATTTAGGATGGCTAAATTAGACAGCTGCCATCTTATGGCTGTAAAAGGTATGAAATTTAATGGACCCCATTGAAGCTCACTTTTTGTTTTAGAGTCTTCTTTTTAAGTGTTACCATTTTCTTGTATGTGTGTGTGTTCTTCCAGTAAACAATAAAACTAGTAGAAAAACTGAATATGGGCTTTTACTGTATAGAACTGTATGAAATGAGTTTTTGAACAACTGATTGCTAGTGGACTACTTAATTACCATAGTGCTTTGCTATGTGCAGCACTCCTATTGCCACCTCTTGCATTGATAAGCACAGTTGAGTTAGGAAGTCAGAGGTTTCAAGGAAACCTGGAGTTGCTAAATAAGCAGTAAGTTCACATTGCAGTGAAGAACACGTGTGTTGCGTTGGAGAAAACTTTAGCAGAGTGGTGGTGTGCTTTTTACAGTAGCAGCCTGCAAACTAGTATTTACGCCTTGAGAAAATCTGGTTCTGCCCCCTAGCAAATGGATTGGTTGATGACTTTTGAGGCGAAGATCACATTTAGAACATATCATCAGTATCTCTTACTGGGCAGTACTACATATAGTCTGGAAAAATATTCATGTCACGTAGCATCATGACAGGACTTCTGTCTTTAGATAAATACGCGGTAGGAATAGCAGCTCATATCTGCTTGTTCTTCCTACAGAGAATGCTTTTATTTTGCATCCCTTTTCATTTGATTATGCCCAGAAACATCCCACCGGTGATGTTTGATCCTCTTACATTGATGGTACTGTGAAGAGTTTGACTGAATTTGCAAAACAATTTCTGCAGATCATGACCTTCAAAAGATATGGTCTAACTATGCAGAATACTTGCAACAGAAAACATTAATAAATTTCATAAAACAGAAGGTTTTTTCCAAGCTGAAGTCTTGGTGTAAGCCAGCCTATTTTCAGTCATACACAGGACTGAGTCCAACTTGCTCAAGCAAAAACTAAGTTCTGATACTTCTTCGTAGTTAGGTTAACTTCACACATTACTCATTGACAATCAAAATGTATTTGTATGTACATAGCTCTCTGCATCCACATGAGGGGGCAGTTGAATAAAATTTTAAAGAGTTTGCTGCAAAACTGCTTTTTCATGGCTGATTTTGTTTTCAGTGTTCATGTGTGCAAGAGACGAAAAGCAAAGTGATGAAGAAAGTGTATGGAAATAAGCTGAGTTCATTATCAGTTCATTAGGTAGCTTGTCAAAACCTTCTAATAGGTTGTTCTTGCATCATCACAGTGAAGTTTTGCTTCAAGTCCACTAACATAATGCACACACAAAAAGTAACTTACTAAAGGAAAAACTAGGTCATTTAGTTCTGTGGGTTGAAAGGTTTGTCTTCTGTTTCAGAGATAAAAAGAAGTTCAATAGCTTGAAAAATCCAGAGATCTCAGCACTGTGCAGAGAATCCGTGCCTCAGTTACATAGCAATTTTGCTTCCAGAATCTGCCTAGAGTATGGCAATGCTTACTTGCTCTTTCGAGCTTAGTAGCATTCATTTTTACCCACTGTAGAGTTGAATATTTACAAAACTGAAGCTATAATAGGTGTTGGCATTACCTTAAACGTCAGCAGAACCTAGACTTAACTCCACTAATAGACTCAGTGGCAGGTTCTAGTATGCAATTCCCTTTAAAAGATTTAATGTTACTCCTCTTTCCACTCTTGCCTTTGTTCACTTCAAATCCTAAACTCTTGGTACCAACTCTCTGTGCTTTCTTGGGCTGGAGACATCTTGCACAGAGCTCTGTTTTCACTGTAGCATTGAGGGACCTGTTTCTGTTTTGTCCGGCTCATGTGTGTGGTGGAGATGTCTACCACTGAAAATCCACTGATGAAAATCCACTACAGGAGCAGATTTTGTCCTGTTCATAGATCCAAAGATTCCTCTGGGCTATGTCAGATTTGTCTTACCTTAGGAGGTGCCTGCTGACCTCAATTATCAGATTACCAGCAAAGAGAGGGAAGAATTAAAAAGTGGTTAGTGTGATTTAGCTAAAGTAGCATCTTATTTATTGCAGTTTCTTAAAACTTATTCCTCTTCTTTTGTCAAGAGGTGTCTGATATGACTCTGCTCTGTCTCCCAGGTGCCCTACAACAGCCAGCAACTAGCTTGAAAACAGCGCTTGTAACAAGAGAGTTTATGTGCGGTGGGGACTTAGAGTGGGATTAATGGAAGAGAAGGCAGGAAATACTGAAGGTCCATTATTAAAGCCGAATGCTGTTCTGTTAACATCTTTGATTATTCAGAACACATTTTATCCACTCTGAAAGCTGTCAACTATCTGACACTATTCAAGGTCAGCTACAAGAACACCTTCCTGCTTCTTAGACATTGCATCTGCAGAACTGTGGCTGCTAGCTATTTCTTTGACAAAGCTATGACCATATTCTTCGATTCTTTTTCGGGAGAGGCAGCTGCTTGGCTCCACTAACAGCATTGGATTTGTAAATTCATGAGACTCCAGTTAAAAACCAGATCAGTTTTCTAAGCTCTATTAGCAACACTCTAGGGGATAAGGATTTTAATTTGTTGTTATGAATACAAATTTTATCTCTTTATTTTTGTCAGACTGTGAGGGAAGTCTACAACAGACAGACCTTTCTCCTTAGCAGTGTAAAGGAGTGTCCCTCAAACAGAATGGAGACGGCAATCAGTGTTTTTAGTGTTTGTAGTATGTCTCAAATGCTGGTGGGACATGCATTCCATTAGGAGATGTGATCTAATAAAGCAGTGGGCAAAGTTCTTGTGCCAACTGTTCCTTTTGTCCAGCTCACAGATTTTCTGTGAGACAGTGATGAGTTGATGTTCCCATGCTTTCAGTATCTCTCTGCACATCAGACAGCTAATTATGCAAAATTTCTTCTTCTTTTTTCAGTATTACCTGAAGAATGGATCCAACAGTACTTTTCACCTTATAACTGCTCATTTATGGGATCTCGATGCAGTAAGCTGTGGCAATACAGGAACATGCTCTGGCTAGGCCTGCTCATTCAAAGCCTTGAGCATTGGCTCAACTCCTTTTCTCTTGATAGTGATTACAGCAAACTCCCACTGAGCTCAGAATAATCAAGCTAAATTTTCGCTGCACTGTCAGCATGTATTCTATCCTTCCTTTTTCTGAGTGGTGCGTGGGTAGACATAGTCTTCAGTGAGGGATCAGAGAATTTCTGCCCCTGTGAGCACTGGCAAAATGTTCTGTAACTATACCAGATGCATCACTGATTGCTAAAGGTAGATTCGTAGATGCTGTGGGGTTCAAATCTAGAGAAATGTTATACTTATGTCTGTACACATCTGTGTCCAAAGAGGACAAAGAATTATGTAAATATCAAAATCACAAGAAAACAGTTGTGTAAAGAGAGCAATAGGCCTCTGCACAGGTTCAGCACTGTACATTTTGCTCACAGCAATCAGGGGCATATCCAGCCCCGGGCTGGAAAGGAATACACTTTCATCATGTTATGCTCACTGGCACAGACTACTGTAAACCAGTTTAAATCTAATCTTGAAGAACTTCTAGGCATATTAAAAAAAGAAAAGTCTGAAAACCACCAAATATAAAGACACCATCTTTGGTTCAGGAAGTCTGAGACAATGATATCCAGAGGCTCAAGAAGAAATGCTTAAATCTCTTGCTATGTTTATCTTTTCTTTCCCCCTTTGCTGTAGTCAAACAGCACACTGGCTCATTGGGATTTTGTGGGTCTTGTTCAACTGCCCATTTTTCCTCCTCTCTACTGTTAAATTGTTCTTTACTCAACTAAGGCCAAGGTCTTAGGCACACATGCATTTTTCTTCTGCTAAGGTTATGGCATTTCAGCAGTTCCGAGGCAGTCACAGTCCAAGGACCAAAGGACAAAGGGATGTCAGCCCCTGCAACAAAACACTTTGGCATCTTTATGCTTTCTTTATGCTTCGCCTCTCCCTCATCCCAAGCCTCATTTTATTCTGCCTCAAGCCCAGTAGTGATGGTATTGAGAACACTAGGAAAGATCGTGGAAAGAAATGCATGAAGGAAAGCAGAATCCAACATTCCAATAATGAAAACTGAGCAATCCAATTTTAATGTCTTCATCAATGACACTGACAGTAGGATCAAGTGCACTCTCAGCAAGTTTGAGGATTACACCAAGCTGACATGCCTGAGGAATGGGATGCCATCCAGAGAGACCCAGACAGGCTCAAGTAGTGGGCCCTGGCAAACCTCATGAATTTTGACTAATCCAAGTGCAACATCTGCTCCTGGATTGAGGCAACCCTCATAGTTAGTGCTAGCCAGGGGAAGAAAGGAGAGAGCACAGCTCTGTCAAAAAGGACCTGGAGGTACTGATGGGTGGCAGATGGACATGAGACAGCAGTCTACCCTCACAGCCCAGAAAGCCAACATGTCCTGGGTTGCGTCAAAAGAATCATGGTCAGAAGGACCATGGGAGGTAATCCTGACCCTCTGCTCTATGCTGATGAGGCCTCACCTGG
The DNA here is from genome assembly GCF_951394365.1 of Tetrao urogallus. Lineage (NCBI taxonomy): Eukaryota > Metazoa > Chordata > Aves > Galliformes > Phasianidae > Tetrao > Tetrao urogallus. The sequence goes on along the minus strand of NC_136816.1, from coordinate 19,708,873 downwards.
AGTACTGTGTCCAAATCTGGAGTCCTCAGTATAGAAGAGACATGGACCTGTTGTAGCATATGCAGAGGAGGGCCACAAAAATGATACAAAGGATGGAACATATTTCCTATGAGGACAGGCTGGGAGAGCTGGGACTGTTTTGCCTAGAAGGAAGGGCTCTTTACCCTCAGCAAGTTTGCTGATGACACCAAGCTGAGTGGTATGGTTGACACGGTAGAAGGGAGGGATGCCATTCAGAGGGACCTCAAGAGGATAGAAAGGTGGGCCAGGGTGAACCTGATGGGGTTCAACATGGCAAAGTGCAGAGTTTTGCACTTGGGCCAGAGGAATCCCAGGCATCCACACAGACTGGAAGGAGCGGTCCTTCCAGAGAGCAGCCCTGTGGAGAAGGACCTGGGGGTCTTAATAGAGGAAAAACTTAACATGAGCCAGCAGTGTGCTCTTGCAGCTCAGAAAGCAAATGGTATCCTGGGCTCCATCAGAAGAGGGGTGGCCAGCAGGGACATGATGGGAGATGATTGTCCCTCTCTACTCTGCTCTTGTGAGGCCCCATCTGGAGTACTGTGTCCAAGTGTGGAGCCCCCAGTACAAAAAAGACAGGGAGCTGTTGGAGAGGGTCCAGAGGAGAGCTGCCAAGATGATCAGAGGACTGGAGCACCACCCCTACGAAGACAGGCTGAGGGAGCTGGGCTTGTTCAGCCTGGAGAAAAGAAGGCTGTGGGGTGACCTCGTTGCAGTGTTCCAGTACCTAAAGGGAGCCTACAAAGAAGAGGGGAATCAGCTCTTTGAAAGGATAGATAAAAGCAGGACAAGGGGAAATGGTTTTAAGTTGAGGGAGGGAAGACTTAGGTTGGATGTCAGGGGGAAGTTCTTTACAGAGAGAGTGGTGAGGTACTGAAACAGCTGCCCAGAGAGCTTGTGGATGTCCCATCCCTGGAGGTGTTCAAGATCAGATTGGATGGGGTCATGGGCAGGCTGGTCTAGCATTAAATGGGGAGGCTGATGGCCCTGCATGTGGCAGGGGGGTTGGAGATTCATGATCCTTGAGGTCCTTTCCAACCCTGGCCATTCTGTGGTTTTGACACTGGTCTCTTTAGTATCTAAATGGGGCTGTAAGAAGGAAGAGGACAGACTCTTTAGCAGGATTGGTTGTGATAGGACAAGGGGAGATGATTTAAAATTGAGGGGAGATTTAGACTGGATAGAAGGAATATTATTTTTCCAGTAAGAATGGTGAGGCACTGGAACAGGCTGTCCAGAAAGGTGGCAGATGCCCCATCCTTGGAGACATTCAAGGTCAGACTGAATCTGGCTCTGAACAACCTGATCTAACTGTAAGTGTCCCTCTCTGCAGAAGAGTTGAGCTGGATGGTCTTTAAGGGTCAGATCCATCTCCTATGATTCTATGAGAAGACTCTTGAAGTCTTAATTTTTTTTCCTTACCACAGACTGTGCAATGAAGAAAGCAGCAATCAGTACATAATGGTGTAAAAAGTCCTTCTACTTGATTTCTTAAGAGCTGCAAATTGTTTAGACTCAAATCTCATGTTGCCTTTTCTTTGGAGAAAGCCCGCAGGAAGAACTTTGAAAGTTAAAAGCACAAGAGTGAATTTTTTCCTCCATTGCAATGATCAGAGATTTTTGAAGAAAGAAAATTTAAAAGGAAATTCAGCTTCTTCAGTGCTCCTACCAGTTATGCTGTCAAGGCCAGAAAAACTCTGACTCAGCTGCACAAGGAAACTGATTTGCTAAACGTCTCCATAAAGGAGAATTTAAAAGTCATTAAAAGCTTTGCCTATTATTTGCTTGACAGAACTGTGGTTCAACTAACCGAAAGTAAAGATAATCCTAAGGGAAAGCCAGTGAGTATAGAATGGGAAGACAGTTTTTTACTTCTTTCAACAAGAATATACTTACAAATTTTGCTGCTGATTTCTTCTCATTCTCAAACACATCAGAAATGCTGACAAATACCCCAAACAGCCTTTCTAGTTGCTCTGTGTAAAATGATGTGAAGTGAATACAGAAAGCAGGGAACAGCAGCTGCAATCACTTGATGGACAATTGCACTTTCAACTAGTTTTGTACTTCCAACCCAAAAAAGTAGAGATTGATCTTTTATGGCACTCTCAGTGATTGTAGATTTTCACAGAACACATTTCATATGAAATACATACACATTCATTAATACAATCATTGCATTCCTGAAGGATACCAAGGACGTGCCAGTCCATTATTAATGCACATGAAACCTGATTTAAACTTGTGGTTTAACCCTGCAGTATCTCAGCATCACTGAGTCTTTTGCTCAATCCCAATTACCACTGGAATGTGAGAGATAATTGGGAAAAAAACAAGGTAGAACTTGCTGTTTGTGATAAAAACTATGTATGAAGACAGAAAAGGAAGAAAGGAGAAAAAGAATTATAACAATAATTATAATATTATGATATATGTTTACAGAAGAATTGCACACAAAACAATTGCTTACCACCTACTGACCTCTGCCAAGCCAGTCTCGGGGGAGCAGCTGCACACTGGGCAATTCCTCTCAGTTTTTTAATCTTTTTCACATGATGCTATATGGTTAGGAATTTCTATTTGGCCAGTCAGGTAAGCTGTCCTTGTTCTGTCCCTTCTCAGCTCCTTGTGCTCCATACCAGACAATATGAAAAAACAAACAAACAAACAAACAACCCAAAAATCTCTGTCCCAATTGAAACTAGGACACAAGTACACTTGAGTGATGCAATTTTACAAATACAACATAAAGCCACTGACTTAATCTACTGGCAGAGGATGAAAGATCACTCTTGTCCGTATTTGTTCTTGCAAGCAAGGGTGGGTTGGGTCTTCCTGAAAGAGCTCCACCAGTTTCCCTTAATTTCATTCAGAGAATTAATTAAGAGAAGATGGTAGGGTCTGATATAATAAATACAAGTATTTGGCTCATTATAGATTGGAATTGGGATGCTGGTCTAATTTCTCCAGAATATCTAGAAAAGCATATCTAGAATAAAACATTTCAGTGGCATAGGAGATCCCAACAGGTGCAAAGTTTAAAATGGCTACTTTTCAAACTTCTCAGCAGTAACGTCTTCCTTAACTACCAGCACTTATACAAAAATGAGTGGTTTTCATTTTGGGAAAGAGGTCTAAGGGAAGAGATCAAAGAGATCATGGACAGCTACTAAATGTATTTCCGTCTGCAAGCATTAAAGACAGAATAGTTATGTGTGTGTTTAGTATCCTGTGTGAATAAAATCAAGGCCATATGTGATTTGTCTATTTATTTAGGCCCAAAAATTTTTAAGCGGACAAAAGTAGAAATGTACATTGTTTCTTATTCTTATCACTGAAAGCAAGATACTCAAATGACTAAGAGTAGTCAGTCATCATCTCAGGAATGTTTTTTTCTAATATTAATCAATAAAAGAAGCGCTTTCCCTGAAAACCTCAGTTGACACATGTGGTGAAAGAACCCTTCAAAAACAAACTGGCCTGAAACTTCCTCACCTAAAGGACACTTGCACTGCAGTGAATGGCACGATGGTTAAGTAACCAGCTGTCTACTCTCTGCATAGCTATTTAGGTAAGATGTGACTATTGCATTGAGCCACAGAAATGGAATCCATTGATGTTCTGTCTAGATAAGGTCAGCCACAGACTAGAACTTAAGAGAGAAATACACTGTTTTGTTTTACTACATGCATCACTGAGGAGTTTTGTTGTATATAACTTGGAATACTTTCCATGGACAGGTGAGTGGGACTGTGCATTACATTTAGCAAATTTTGCAGTCCTTCCCTAGTAAAACAGTGCCTTAATTTGTCAACTGTTTTTTTTCCACAGACAAAGCAGAAGGCAAGATCAGGAAGGACTTCGAAATGCCTTTGTGAGGCTGGTGAGCTACTGATGCTCTATTAATAGAGAAACTTGCTTGCCAAGAACATGGAGGAGAGTGAACGGTGCCAGCTCTGCATTTCACCCCTGCAAAGTTAATGCCCAAAGCCAATACACTGTTCTATAAACTGTCAAGCTGTGTCTTCTGCCACCACTGACCTATTTATCTATCTCCCTTTGACAGAAACCTGTGTAGTCTGTACTGGACTGTCCTATGATATATTATCTCTGCTTTCTATTACACAAGAATGGAAAAAATGTCAGTCTGATGTTTTCAGAATATAAGGCTTGGAAACAAATGATGAAAGAATGGAGTGGCTTACCTGCAGCTTGTCATGACCTCTTACTTTTCTGGATGTATTGGGCTGTTGGAAAGGGTAAAAACATGGTCCTAGCTCTCTGTATTCATTTTACCCATATAAGCACCAATAAATAAAATGGTGGCAGCAACTGGAATGGATTTAGTGTAAGTAAAGGCAGATTTTTATGCTAACTTCAACAATGGTTGAAGCAGCAGTTGCTGAAAGTAGTATTCTGCCCACATCAGGTTTCATAGGATATGACTTGGCATCAGATTGCCCCAGCAAGGCTTAATTTTAAGCTATATGCGTTCACATCCACAAACATAATGTTTCTTGAGATATGTCTTAGATCTGACTTCAAAACCTTATACAAAGGTGTAAATACAAAGAAGGTAGCATCTATTTAACTTCAACCTAAGCCCAGATGAGTTTTCTTAACTGCACTGTTGGATTGTTGGATTCCGCTCTCTTCTTCATGTCCTAATTCTTTAAATCTTTTAATTTCAACCCTCATATATCCTTCTTCACTGTCTTCTTAGCAATATCTGTATCTACTGCACTTCCTTTCATTCATTTCCAAACTAACACTTTTAATCACTCTTCAACTGAAAGTATCCAGTTACTGTCAATATCCTTAGCAGAAAGTATCCTTAGCTGTTTTACAATAGCAAACAGCTGTACATAGAGTGGTAGCAGAGTAGGTGCCAGGTTTAAACACGGTAAAACTTTCCTGACAAATGGAACAGAAGCAGATCTGGGTCCTGAACACTCTGTATAGGGCTATACCCTTAGAATCATAGAATTACTAAGGTTGGAAGATCACCTTAAGATCACTAAGTCCAACCATCAACCTAACACTAGCAAGTCCACTGCTAGACTGCATCCCTAAGTAGTATACATACATATCTCCAGAGATGGCAACTCCACCATTTTCTTGAGCAGCCTGTTCCAATGCCCAATCACTCTCTGTGATATTTTTTTCCCCTGATATCCAGCCTAGGCCTCCTGTAACACAACCTTATATGATGTAGGGTTTGCAGAGACCCTAGACTGAGCTTGTGGCATCTTCTCTTGCTTTTACACAGTAGCCAGTATGCCAGATCCTATAGGAAATATTTGAGGCTATACCAAATATTTGAAGCTAAATTATTTGGTAACATTTGCCTCTTGTCTTATTACCCCATGCTTCTGCTATTAGAAGCTGATTCTTCAAAATACCAAGTCACTCCAGTTTCAAATTCTCTGGTCTTGTAACTAGGGCAGAAATGTAACCAATTCTGATTCAAATGGATTCTGGTACTGCCAGCTCAGCTGTTTTTGCTTTGACAAATCCCTTCATTGTTCACCATTAGAAGATGTGCCATTACAACCTACACAGCATTATTTTCTCCTGCAAGTTCACTTTCTTCCATGTGTGTGAAGAAATCTTGTCATAGAGGTGCTAAGGGTTATTTGGAGCTATTCATAGAATCACAGAATGGCCTGGGTTGCAAAGAACCACAATTATCATCCAGTATCAACCCCTGCTCTCAAGGAGATCTTCCCCCAGTCTGTATAAATACCTGGAATTGCTCTGGTCCAAGTGCAGCACCCTGCACTTAGCCTTATTGAACCTCATTAGGTTTTCATGGGCCCACTTCTCCAGCCTGTCCAGGTCACTCTGGATGGCTTCCCTTCCTTCCAATGTATTGACCGCACTGCTTGATGTCATCTGCAAACTTGCTGAGGGTGCACTCGATGACAAAATGTATGTCATTGATGAAGATGTTGAAGAGCACTGGTCCCAAGACTGACCCTTGATGGGATCTGCTTATGACCAACCTCCACCCTGACACAGAACCATTGATCACAAACTGCTGCATCCAATCAACCAGTTCCTAATCCACTGAACTGTCTGTCTTTCAAATCCACGCCTGTCTTATTTAGAGAGAAGGATGTGGTGAGGGACCATGTCAAAGGCTGTGCAGAAGTCCAGGTAGATGACATCTATTGCCCTTCCCTCGTCCACCAATGCCATCACTCCATAATAGAAAGCCAACAGATTGGTCAGGCACGATCTGCCCTTGGTGAAGCCATGCTGGCTGTCTTGGATCACCTCTTTATCTCATATGTGCCCTAACAAAGCTTCTAGGAGGATCTGCTCCATGATCTTCCCAGGCACAGATGTGAGGCTTACAGGTCTTCCTTTCTACCTTTCTTAAAAATTGGAGTAATATTTCCCTTTTTCCAGTCACCAGGGACTTCACCAGACAGCTATGATTTTTCAAATATGATGGAGAGTGGCTTGGCAACCAGTCACCTATCTCTCTCAAAACCCTAGGATGGATATCATCCAGCCCCACGGACTTATATACATTCATATATACATTATGTATACATACATACATTCATATTCCATAACACTGTGGAAATTTATGATATAAAGAATAGAAATTGTAAAAGGTAATGTTTTGAGGTGCTCTGGGTGAAGTGGTTGTGATCTGAGATAGCATGGAAGTCACACAGTAAGTTGGTAGGTAGTATTTCAAGCCGAAAATGAGCCACTAGGATTGACCCTGCACTAGAAGAAACGGTGGTTCTGAAATTTCAGTCTACCTTTACTGTCACAGCACCTCCTTTCAAAATCTGGAAGGTCAGGAACTTCACATGGACAAATATCCTATGACAGATATACTTCGCCCATTCTCTAGTGATCTCTCCACGAAGGCTGAGGGGCTTTTAAACTCAAAAGCCAAGTTTTGCCTGAATAAAAATAAATCTTAACTATTAAAACAGAAAACTTGCAGCTACTCTGAGAAACCAAAATGAGATAGATAGACTGGGCACAATTCCCTGGGGCACAAAAACCCTGCCCCATTGGGATCCAATAAAGCATCTTCTTCCATTAATCTGTGCATACTCTTCTACCAGCTAGAAACGTATTGGTCAATATAAAGCTTTCTGTTACCTCTTGAATCCTGGTGGATGCTCCCCAAAAATGCAGAGCTTAATGTCCCGTTGTATTTCCTTCCTGTTTTACACTATGGCTTCTGGCATCTCTTCTGAGACCAGCACAATCTTCTCTCCTTCCTGTAGGTCCATTCAAATCTATTCAAAGACATTCACATGAAGTAAAATAGACTTAGTAGGGCTATTGTTGTCACCAGGTAATGTAGTCTATCTCATTGAGGGTACAGTGAAACTGCACCTCAAAGCACAGCTAGCCCAGGTCAACTTCTTCCAAGCTGGAGAGCTGGAGGAGTTTGGGATTTGAACTCAATTAAAAATATATGTTTTTATCTGTGAAACAACATCAAACACTTGTTATGTATTGTGTTATGAAGAACCCCGTTCTTCATAAAAACATAGAGAAATTTATGTTCAGATTATGTTGCTAAAATCATGCCTTTATGTACTCTTGTATCTTTGATTCAAAGATACTCTTGTATCTTTGATTCAAAGGAGCAAAATATTGCAGGCAGGGTATACCATGAAGCAGAGTAGTCTGAGAGACCAGAGCTTGACCAACATCTGCACGTTCCCAGGGGAGCCAAGTCCACTACTCATGAGAAAATTGAGTGACTCAGAGCCATAAACTCTATACTATTTACCCAGATTGATGTCAGAGCTTGCTTGTCTACCCTGGTTAAGCAGCATTTATTTGTTTTTCAGGATCTATCACTTTCCGATTTCCTTCCTCTTCATCACATCCATGTGGCACATTCCAGGTTGAAGATAAGTGAACAAGCACTAAAGACTCTAGGTCTGACTCTGAAAATCAAAGTGGAGAAAAAAATGTACTCTAAAAGCCACTGCTCAAGGGCTCTGTGAAGGAGGTGTTGAGCAGCTCCAAAATATAGTGTTCCAGGCTATTTTGGGTAATGAGGCAATGCCAGCTGGCGTACAAGCTAGGTAATTTCACTCAAAGATGAGGAAAACTTAGCATAACAATGATGACTGTGTGTGGGAGGTGGCAAAGAAATAAAAAGGTTGCAAAATTCTGTAGTAGAATACAGATTTACCCAACTGCTTTGTCTTCAAGAATCCATCATACAGTAACTTCTGTCTCCAGAAATTAATCTCAAATATTTCTGAGGACAGAGGTGGGGAAGACTGCTACATGCAAGATGTACCCAGACAGAAAATGGATAAAATTTCAGGTGAGATCAAGGACAAGTTGTCTGCACCCCACAATGAAATTCAGTCTAGCTGTTCTCAGAAACAGATCCCTTAAACAAGAACTACATTTTCAAAATGTCCAGAGTTGCGTGGAAAATTATCAGCTTATGTGATAAACTCATTGAATTGTTGAAGAGAAAAGCTGTTGACAGATTTCAGCTCTTCCTTACAAGGAGTGTCAGGTTTCAGTGGATCAGATTCATGTGACAACATTATGAACTTTCAAAAATCACATGAATTTGGTCCTACTGGAAATTGTCTGGGCATCACTTAGCTCAGGTAATTGTTTGCTTCCAATATAATGGTAGATGTCTGATTAAACTACTTGCAAGCCAAACCAGCATATCCTAGCTTTCTCTTTTCCTCAAAAGGGGGAACTCCATTATGCAGCACTTTTCAAGGAGCTATCTGTTTCTTGTGTGAAAACAAAGATACAGCACTGGGATCAAACTCATTCTTTAACCATGTCTGAGAGTCACATTCATTTTGAATAACCAGGATTAAAAATTTCAGGTCATCTAGAACAATGCATCCTTTTATTCATGAGAGTTGCAGCGGCTGAGTTGGCTGTAATTAACCTGATAATTCTGGCTCCTGGGGCAAGCAGAGAATCCTATTATTTTTTGCAGGTATGTGGCCTCATCCGAATGTGATTAACTGACTTTGCTAAGACATCTGCTATGGAGTTAATTTAGACCAACTGTAATTAATATTATATCACTGTGACTGTATTACTGGTAATTTGAAAATGTAGAAAGGGAGAGATGTTATGCAATGACAGAGGTGCCTGCACAACATCTATTAAGACGGTCAGAAGAGACTAGGAAAAATTTTGAACGCTGTGTCAGAGAGCTCCAGTACATTAGGATGGGACATTCTCCTGCTCCTTTATTAGATAGTGCATCACAAATAGAAGCTTACAAGCACTTTACACGAGTGAGAGCACACTTTAAATAGGTCTGTACAGTTGAGGTGTAGGAAACAATATGCAAAGATCCACACAGTTGGTGAATTCTTGTAGGAGTCCAGGGCATGAGCCAAAGTTTTCAGGGCTTACTTGAGGAGGGAAAAAAAAAAAGCAGAACTTGCAGTCTCTGACTGGTGATTTTTCTAAGATCTAATAAAACTGTCTGTTTTTGTCTTTGTATTTTTCATTAAGTAATACACTTCTTTAATGTCTTTTCACTTTAGAGCCCCTAGCTTGTTCAGAAGACTTCACTATCTCTGGGATGCTCAGAGGTCACTTGTAAAGGCAAAAAAGAAAATACTTGTTCTCTCTTTAATCTGTGGTTTATAATCATGGGTTTCTGCAATACCATCTGCCTATCTAGAGCACAGTTTTGCAAGAAAAAACAAAATGAATAGAAATCACAGAACAGTGAGATGATTTCTAGCAGACACATGGTCTGGCATTTCTTGTAGTTACAGGAACATGAAAGGGATTTATGGCTAACAGTGCCTGCCCTTTGTTGTAGTCTATCATAAAACAAGCTTACGTACAAAGCAAAATCTTGTTGTGAGGTCTGGCAAGTCATTTTAAAGACAGAAGGACTTCTGGGAATATTGTGCCAGTATTAGAGTACTGCTTGAAAAATGCTTCATCTGAAAGTGATCAGCATGGTAGCAGTGCTATTTCCTAGTGTTTACTTCATTCAGATGTAGGAAGAGTTTTCAGCCTGTCTCAACTGTTGTTTTCATACTATCAGCATGTTATACCCTCCACTTTAGCCTTGTAGATATATATATGAAAATTGCAGTTGATTCAAATCTAAAGTGGACAGTATTTATTTTACTCCCCTTGCCAGTTTTATGCCTTATAAGTGGGCAGAGGAAAGGATTGCAAAACATTTGCTATGTGGTCTAGAAGAGTTGTAGCTTTCTGGGTCAGAGATACTTTACGCTCCTGTACAAATTATACGGCCTGCTACCTCTTATGCAATCAATGTATGTTGTCATTGGACTGGTGCTTTATGGAAAGTGTAACTGTTCTGCTACTTGATTTTTAATGGTCTTCAAGTGAGATAGTTAAAGAAAACTTTGTGGTTCTTGGCTTGCTTCTGACTTCAGTTTTTATTTTTATTTTTTGAAGTAAAACTTTATGGACATCAGTGATCTGCTGTAGGGTAGGTAGAGACACTGATAACTTTTCTGAGGCTCATAGCTTCAGAACAAGAACTTCTGTGTTCTTTACCACATACCTGTGGTTCTCACATGACCTTCTATCAGTAAGTACAAAACATATCACCTTAAACTCTATTTACAGTTATATGTAGATGGTGGTATATAATTTTTCTCTGATTTTCTTCTCTGTGAAACTTCTCTGAGCACTGACTTATATGTGTCTGTCGTACCTCTGTCACAGATTCGTGGTATGCTTCAGGGGTGAAATAATCACTGACTATGTTTTTCCAGATAGCCAACATCTGTTTGTATCCCAGAACATACAATTCTTTCAAACACTAAACAATGAACTCATCATTCAATGCAGGGCAGAATCAGTAGATGCAAAGTTTGGGGCAAAATCGGAGAGCAAGAGTTAAGACCTGGCTTCCTGGCAAAAATCTTTTCTGTAGTGTTGAAATAATACTTCAGAGGAGTAATTACGTGGGAAGTCAGGATGACCAACACAGCCTCCCATCCATCTGAAGCCTCATAATGACAGATTTATGTTGCTGAGTACTGTAAGAGCCATAACAATAGGGAGAGTGGTTCAGTAGTGGAACGTGTCTGGATCCTGTAATTGTTCCCATGTGGAATTTACTTAGGTGAAATACTTGGGATTATCAATCACTGGGGTCTGTAAAAACCCCACTCTCATCCACATTTTTCGAGAGCTACTGTGCCCAAAAAGCTCTATAGTTAGTCTGGTCAACATCTTTCCTCTTTTTTGCTGTATCGCTGTTTGCTGTCAATGGAATTCCCTTTAGACCTATACCTGCCTTGAATAGTGTGACTTGCAGATATAACAATTTATTGTGCAGAAAAAGAAATAATGCTGAAGAAGCAAATCAACAACTAGCTGGACAAAACTTACTCAATATAACTTGATAACTTGATATCAAGTCTGATTCTTAATGCTACAATCATGTTAAAAATGCAAGGTACATGACATTACCCTGATGTCAGGGACTAACTTATCACTGCCTCAACTAGAGTGCCCTTGGCTTATCTACTTTTGCTTTGAAAACCTGTTATCATGCTGTAAGTCTTAACAGCATGTTGTTACCAGTCCCACTGTACTCTGAGGGACTGTATGCTTTGCTGGCCTCCACCTGGACATCAAGCTGTTGACTGAAACTCTTTGGATGTAGCACTGTTTTATATACACCAGGATGTGCTCTGGTAGAGGCTCTGTCTCATCCTGAGATGCAAAATTTATAATCTGCTCCTTTCATTGCATGCACTCTCCTCTCACTTTCTCCTCACATAGCTGAGACCAGTAAGCCTAGCTTTCTGCAGAGTCCAGAGGGAGGTATGGGAAGGGAACTGTGTAGTGAGACAGTAAAGACTTGCAGATTATGCTGAACTTAAGTTTTCTGTTCTGTATCTGAGGAAAGCAGCTCTCAGAGATTATTGCCTTCATCAGACATTAATGGCTGAAGATGTACAGTGCAATATGATTGCTTTGTGTTTACTCTGTGGTTCTTAAAATCCATTTCATGTTCACATTAATGATGATGTGTGTGTGAGAGAGTGGGGTGGGCTAACTGGGCCACCTGTCAACCATTAATCTAGGGTAAAATGCAAATCAGATAAAGTAATTACCACAGACTAAATTGGAATATTCAGCCCTTGTAAAACATTGTGTAACCTTTCCTCATTCTTGTGAAGTCCTGCTGCTTCTAGCTAGATTTCTTCCAGCAGCTGCGGGCTGTAACATTGTCTATTGTAGTTTGGGAAAACACTGAGAACAATGTGCCTGCTACTCTTGAGCCTCATCTCTGTGCAATAATAGAGATTTTAGTTTTATGGTTCAGTGATTACTTCTATGAGACAAGGTCATTCTGGAAACTTCAGCAAAAGGCAATGTTTAGAAATTTATAACAGAGCACAGAGTTCCCTCCTGAGCTTCAGGTCCACTGTGCTAAGCCATTCTGGTGCCAAAATGGTTACATACAGTGAGATTGTGATCTCAAGGTCAAAATTCTAACAATGGTTGTGGCAGAAACAAGATTTTGGGAGTACAGCATGCTGGCTTGTGTTCAATATTTCACTGTATTGCAAACAAATAGAACTAGTGAATCTATATCAAATTAAAAGACTACTCTGGTATAGCATTGTGCATGGGTTAGACTTGGCTTCATATGGATGTCCAAGGAAAAAAAAAAATCACAGAACTATACAACGGCTTGAATTGGAAGGGATCTTAAAGGTCATCCATATCCAACCCCCTTCCCATTGCCCAGAAGGTCTTTGACTAGGTCAGATTAGTCTAGGTTCCATCTAGCCTGGCCTTGATCACCTACCTCTTCCTGGGAGGAGGCATCAACAACCTTTTCAGATCACCTCTTCTAGGCACCAGTCAGGGTAAATAATTTTTTTCCTTATACCTATTCTAAATCTACTGTTTTAATTCAAAACTGATACCCCTTGCTGTATAGCTACACATCCTCCTCATCTTTCTTTTAGGCCCCCTTTATGCACTAGAAGGACATGGTAAGGATTCCTCAGAGTCTTCTCTTCTCTAGACTGAACAACTCTCTCAACCTCTCTTCATAGAAAGGAACTCCATTCCAGCCCCTGATAATTTTTGTGACCCTCCACTGGACCTGCACTAACAGGTCAATTCCTTTCTTGTGCTGGGGGCCCCAGATCTGGATTCACTACTCCATGATGAGGTCTCATGAGAAAACAGTAGAGAGGAAGAATCATTCCTCCTTGACCTTCTGGCCATACTTCTTTTGGTCTCAAACATCAAGATCACTCTAGGTGGCATTCCTTCCTCTCTGAAACATCAACTGCACTACCTAGTTTGGTGTCATGTGCAGACTTGCTAAGGGTGCACTCAATCCTACTGTCCATGTCATCAATGAGAATAATCCTAGAATCATATAACAGTTTGGGTTGAAAGGGACCTTTGAGTCCTTCTAGTTCCAACCCCCCTGCTATAGGCAGGAATATCTTCCACTAGATCAGGTTGCTCAAAGCCCCATCCAGCCTGGCCTTGAATGCTTCCAGGGAGGAGGTCTCCACAGCCTCACTGTACAACCAGTTCCGGTGTCTCACCACCCTCACAGTAAAGAATGTCTTCCTCATGTCTAATCTAAATCTACCCTTTTCCAGTTTTAAACCATTTATCCTCATCCTGTTGCTACCTGCCCTTATAAAAAGTCCCTTCCCAGCTTTCCTATAGGCCCCCTTCAGATACTGGAAGGCTGCTATAAAGTCCCCTCCAGAGCCTTCTCCAGGCTGAAGAGCCCCAGCTGTCTAAGCCTGTCCTCTTAGTGGAGATGCTCCAGCCCTCTGATCATCTTAGTGGCCCCGCTGTGGATCCACTTCAACAACATGTCTTTCTTGCACTGGGGACTCCAGAACTGCGGTTGAGACTCCATGTGGGGTCTCACGAGAGCAGAGAAGAGGGGCAGAATCTCTTCCCTTGACCTGCTGGTCACACTTGTCTTGATGCAACCCAGGACTGCAAGTGCAACGAATAACGAATAGTACCAGTCCCACTGTACTCTGAGGGACTGTATGCTTTGCTGGCCTCCACCTGGACATCAAGCTGTTGACTGAAACTCTTTGGATGTAGCCAGCCAAGATGTTCCTTATCCACTAAACAGTCCATTCATCAAATACTGGCCTTTTAGGAAAAAAGGCATTTAAGGAAAAAGATTTTGTGTGGGACCATATCAAAAGATTAACGGAAGACATCCATCTTGTCATCCATTGTTTATCAGTGCTGTAGAAGACCACCAGATTTATTTACTCTTTGAGAATTCATGTTGCTGTCTCCAGTCATCTCCTGTCTCCCACATGCTTTTACATGGTTTGCAGGAAGACACGCTCTGTAATTTCCAAAGGTTTAAAGGTGAGACTCACCAGTTTGTACTTACTCAATTCCTTTCGTCCTTTTTACAAATGAGAGTAATGTTTGTTCTTTTCCAGTCACTGAAACATTCACCTGGCTGTCACAATTTTTCAAACACATTGACTAGAATCTTAGTAGCTTCACCTGCCAATTCCTTCAAGATCTTGAAATGCATCTCACAGGGTCTCAAGGCTTATGAACTTTTAAATTTGTCAGATAGTCTCAAAAGTGGTTTTCTACCACAGTGAGTAGGTTTTAAATCTCCCAGTTCCTGCCTTGAGTTTCTGTGTCTTGGGAAGTATGCAAAGCGTAACTGCTGGCAAAGACTGAGGTGAAAAAGCTAGCTACCTCAGCCTTCTACATGCTTGTTGTAGCCATATTTCCTGTCTCACTCACTGAAACAGTACAGTTTCTTTTATCTTACTTTGCTATCTTATGAACTATGGAACCTCTTTTTATTCTTTGCATCCCTAGCCAAGTTTAGATCTATCTGTGCTTTGTATTTTTTCTAATCTGATCCCTATAGTCCTGTACCTCATCCATGTAATCTTCCCAGGATATATATTCCTTCTTCCACTGCATTTTCTTTTTGTGTTTTAGTTTGGTTAAGAAGGCAAACACTGCCATACTGGTCTCATGCTCTCCTTGCCTGATTTCTTGTAATTGAGAGCTCTTGTTCCCTAAGAAATGACACTTCTTCATGCTATTATATACCATTAACAGACAGAAAAAACAACCACGTCTTAATATGGGTCACTCTGAACATCCAGTGAAGGACTATCAAGATGATGCAGCATCTTTGTTCTGAGGAAAGGCTGGGATTCATGTGACTCTTGATCCTGGAGCAGAGAAAATGAATGTAATTCCCTCTACGCCTTGCAGAAATGGCATTATCTATGTCAATCTCTAGCTTAAGACAACTGTATCATAGTCACAGGTCCTCTTTACTAATTTAAGTCCAAGAATAGGTGTATGCTTTCAATGATATATACAAATTACTCATGCTTGAATCAAGATTTTTAAGGCTTAATCTTTAAGAAATACTTTACCACTCAAGGAAAGTGTAAAATAAAAGAATGGAATCGCAATGCAAACGAAAACTGAATCTTTACAGCCAAAGCTGGGACAGTAAAATTGATTTTATTGTTTTGTATTTCAGTAATTCCTGTAAGACAAAAATAAACTGATTACTCGTATGTGTTTACACACGGTTCCAAGAGGTCAGGATACACTCTTCCATGTGCCACAGATGAGTGAAAGTCATACTTTGGAGGTCTGTTTGCAATGTGAGCAGCTGTATACAGAAAATAAAGTGTGTGACTCTCATTCAGCGTCAACCCACAGGAACCATTAACCTGGAGGATCTTCAGAAGAGATTTCAAGCAGGCAACCTCTTTATTATGTATAAATCATGCAGTGGGTTGGCTCTAGGGAAATTCATTCAAAGCAGAGCAGCTTAGAGGAGAAGATATGTGTATGCATATCTGTAACAAGTGCAAAACATTTGCTTTCTGTCTGTATTCAGCAAGCAGCTGCAGATTCCTTGCGGCACAAAAAAAATGCTCTATTTATATCCAGCAACAATGCTAGTGAGCTCCGGAATTTGCTGGAGCATTCTGGCAATATGAAAACAAAGTTGTTTATTCAATGGCTGAAGGAAGATGTGAAAATGGGAGTTTTCACTGACTCATCACCATCAGAGGGATCATTGTGAAACTAGATTTTTCTCCTAAACTACTATTTCTGCACAAACAACTCATTTGCAATCATGAAGATAAGAGTCTTAGCAGAAATAGGTCCTTCTGTTATTAAAAAGTTACCTTCTTTATTGTAGATCTACTTTTCACAAAATATTTGAATAAATACTTCATCTCTTCATACTATTTGAAAAGAATGACTGCTATATTAACTTTTCTTTATATAACATTCTCTAACACAGTATGCATTTTATATTAGTACAACAAGGCAACCATAATTAAAAATTCTACATTAAAAAGAGCATGGCCAGCAGGTTGAGGAAGGTGATCCTCCCCCTCTGCTCTGCCCTGGTAAGGCCTCATCTGGAGTACTGTGTCCAGTTCTGGGCTCCCCAGTCCAAAAAGACAGGGATCTCTTGGAAAGAGTCCAGCGGAGGGCCACGAAGATGGTGAAGGGCCTGGAGCATCTCTCCTATGAAGAAAGGCTGAGTGAACTGGGTCTGTTCAGCCTTGAGAAAAGAAGACTGAGACAGGACCTGATCCAGGTCTACAAATATCTAAGGTGTGGGGGGCAGAATGGTGAGGCCAGACTGTTTTCAGTGGTGAGTGGAGACAGGACAAGGGGAAACGGCCGGAAACTGCAGCATAGGAAGTTCTGCACCAATGTGCGCAAGAACTTCTTTAGGTGAGGTGACGGAGCACTGGAACAGGCTGCCCAGGGAGGTTTGGAGTCTCCTTCTCTGGAGATGTTCAAGACCTGCCTGGATGCCTACCTGTGCGACCTGCTGTAGGGAACCTGCTTTGGCAGGGGGGTTGGACTCGATGATCTCTGGAGGTCCCTTCCAACCCCTACAGTTCTGTGATTCTGTGATAATTAAGAACCTGTTCTACTGCCTTCACATATTTTGCTTTTAATTTCAGTGTAATTTTCAGCCTGAAACAGGTAATATTTCGAATCAGTGGATTTCTCCTGTGACATCTTAGATCAAATTTGCATACTCTTAACACTTTCAGGGAAAGATCAGTACTAATAGCAATTTCTTGCTCTACAAATACATGTAGAATAGATACTGTTCATCAGGTAAGTTGTCAGGCCTTCTAGCTGCACCCTGATTTTTGACCTCCATTCCCTGTCCATTTATTTTTCTTAATTTTCCCTTCTTAACTTCCCTTAACATTTTCCAATTTTGCCTTCTTTTGTGAAGAGACACAGCCCTTGATGGGTATATCTTGGGGTTGTGCTGCAGATCTCATTCTCTAAACTGTAGTAGACTTCTTTGCTCTGGGAGGGAAGATGAGCTATGCCTGGAGAAGACAGGAGACCACAGTGCAGAGGGGCACTGTGACAAAGCATATTATCTGAAGGTGAATTTTGCTCTTGCTGTAACTCTTTTTTATCTTTTGAATGAATGCCAAGCACTTTGAGAACATGGTGATTAAGTTATCAGGACATTTTTGTAACTATTTCTGAAATAAAGGAATTTTTTATTTAGAGACATCAGAAATGATGGAAATTCATCAGCAGTAGCCTATGAAGAAGACATCAGAAAGTTTATTTGAAGAGTTGGAGTTATTTTATTACTGAATTAAGTGGGGATAAAAGCCTGGCAGAAGATGAAAAGACTCATTTCTAAGAAACAGGTTTTATGAGCCAGTTCCCAGATTTATTTTTAAACTTTCCTGGAGCTCATTTTCTAGTTGAAGAAAACAACAAGATAATTTGGTGGAGAACATACCTTTTCTATATTTTTTTTTCACACAACTTTACATTTATATTTCAAAGCAATGACTCTAACTTAGTTTGTCCTTAACAAATACGTCCAACTAACAACTGACTTCTTCATGATGCAGACCCTGTCTGAATGTAACCTACGCTTTGAATGTTTAGACCTAGCCTTTCATTCCCATGGCTCAATCTGTCTTTTGCTGCCTAGTCATATTTGTGACAACACTTCCAGTTTCCATTCTATGCCTATATATTTTCTTCAAAGATTTTCCATGAAAGGTACTCCCAAACACTGTAAAATCAAGACAGATTATATCCAGCCAGTTTACTGAACCTGTTTCTATCATAAGTCGCAAGTTTCCTTCATGGAAACTATGCTGGCCTTTGTTTCAAGTCGTTTTACACCAATTCATAAGATTTCACCCTGAGTGCTTGTGCAGTGCATAAACTTCAATAACCTGGAGATATATCCTTTGTATTCAGAAAGGGAAAGGAGAGGACACTTATCTAGTTTCACGGAAACACATTCAGCAATATTATTTTCATGAACTGGAATATCAAATCTATTTCATAGCTATTGTAAGTTTAAGGGAGACTAACAAATTAAAAGTTCTTTTTAAAAAGGAGTTCTTTGCTCTGAAAATGACAAAAAATAAATATAAATTTAAGAATCTTAAATTTGACTCCTGGTAACTGCTATGATTAGAGTTACACAAACGGGTGGAGAATCAAAGTTCAAAGAGAAGTGTAAGTCCTGGCTAATTCATTAGCAAAGACAAAGTAGTTGATACCCTTTGTGCAAAAAATGCTACCTGGAAACCTTCACACAGCCCCACCTTCATTGGAGATGAAGCTGTTATGATTACGAAAAGAGATAGAATCTCTTTCAAAGTCTCTGTAACTTTTCTGAAAGACAAATACAAACAGATAAACTCTGTAACTCACTGTAAGATGTTGTCATGTTGACCAAATATGCAAAAGAGTTTATAAACAAGTAGACTGAATTACTGGAACTACTAGACCTTCTAATTAAAGAGGACTAGGTTATATCAATAATAAATGTGATCTGAGAATGTATACTGAGTGGAAGATTAGGTTTTTTTCATTTTATGCAGAGCATCTGCTACAGCATGTTGGAAGGGGGGTACTAGGCAGATCATTACTTCACCAGTAAATTATTATGCTATTCCATACAACTGATAATGAACTATTTGAAATGGGCAAAGTGGAAACAGAAAGAAAATCTACTTTATTGCTTTTAAAAATTTAGAAAACAATCCAAATCCTACAAAAAATTCTCCTTAATTAACAGTTCTTGTTGTGTGCCATAGTAGTGTTTCCAAAGTGAGTGCTTGAGTTACTGAATTGCATGTTTGGTTTTGCATTTTATTTACAGAAGAATACATTGCAAGCAAAGGCTCGCTGAGCATAGATAATATTAAGACAAATAATTATAATAATTAATAATAGATAATTAATAATAGATAATAATTAGATAATAATAGATAATAATATATTATAATAGATAATATTAAGACAAATAATTATAGTACTGCCAAGGAAAGGTTTTTCTGAAAAAGAGACAAATGTAATAAAAAGAATGAAACCAAGATTTAAAAAATTTCAAAATCCACAGAAGCACTTAAATTTAAAGTCTAGGTACTTAAGTAGGTAAGTTAAAACTTAGCAGATTTTGAGGAATAAACTTTTAAATATTTGTTATATTTTGACTAGTTCTTTCAAGAAATGTATTGCAAGCTGCAGAATGTATCTCAATTTATGTGACCTTCAATTGTAAAATCATCTCTGTTCATTATGAGAAGCTCAGATGAGATATACCACTAGCTAGCGTGATATTTATTTGCTAACTCATTGCTCACTTCAAATATTCCAACCTTGACTGAAACGAGGCTTGTCTACATGTATGTATGCAAGGATGTGGGAGGGTTCTGCTTAGAAAGATGGACTGAAGTAGAGCAGATTTTGTCCCGCAAGGTACTTCTTCAAATTTGAGATATTAAATATGCTGAGAAACCGATATTTATTTTCTGTTCAGCTCTAGGTGTCAGCAAAACCTTAGGTAGCTGGCTCACTGCTGAGTCTTCTATATGCACAATATGTTAAATGTCTCACCAGATGTTCACTTGCATGATAATCACTAGGTAATGAACTGAAGTGTGGAATCTCTTTGTTGTTCACCCCCATATGTTTGTTCTCTGCCATCCCATGCCCAAGCAGCTCAGTGCTTTTTGATGTATATACTTCCAGTTTCTGTGCTCTGGTCTCAGGAGACCTCTTTTTAACTCAGGCCTAATTATTAATTGCTCCTTTCTGCTAGAGGAAGTCTGATAGTTGCTAACTCACCAGAGCTGGCACTACCTCTCTCCTCCTGGGCCCTCTCTGTAGACCTGGTAGAAGAAGGTATTTAAAAGTTTTTCATATTTTTCCAAATATGTTCTAATTATCAACATTTGTGAGATAATATTTCAATGCATAATAGCCTCAGCTGTATGATTTGGTTAAAGGCAAATACTGGTAGAAATTACGAATCACTGGTCCCTAAGCATTCTCCCTTGTTGCTTTAGCATTTGTGAAAAATATACAGCTTGCACTTTGTTCATGTGAACAGCTTTGCATGAAGCTGTTCATTCTGTAAAGTTAGCTGTATTTCTGGTTATTATATCTGCTGCTCACCAAAAGCTAAGGCTACACAATAGGGTATATTCTTGTATTCATTCAAGGGCACTGATACAATATCTTACAGACATATTATTATGTTTGTTAAATGGTGAAAAGAGTGTTAGAATTCTTTTTTTTCACAAAGCAATTGCTAACAAGCCTCAGAGTTACTAGAGTTCAGTAAATGGATGATAGATGAAACAAGGCTGAATGTCCTCAGAAAGCCATGCTAAGGGTGTGGGAAATGTCAGATTATAAAACAACAATATAGAATCATAGAATCCTTGGAGTTGGAAGGCATCTTGTCCAACTCTCCTGCAATGAACAGAGAAATTTACGTCTAGAACAGGTTGCTCAGGGCCTGATCCAGCCTTGCCTTGAAAGTTTCTGAGGATGGGGTATCCACCACTACTCTGGGCAACATGTTCCTCACAAACTTCACTATAAAAGACTTTTTCCTTATGTCTAACCCAAATCTTCACTCCTTAAGTTTGAAGCCATTTCCCCTTGATCTATTACCACATACCCTGCTAGTGAGCCTGTCCCATTCTTCCCTTTAGCTCTCCTTTAGATACTGAAAAGCCACTATCAGGTCACTTTGTAGCTTTCTCTTCTCCAGACAAAACAGCCCCAGCTCTCTCAGCCTGTCCTCCTAGGAGAGGAGTTCCATCCCTTGGATCATTTTTATGGCCCTCCTCAGGACACACTCCAACAGGTCCATGTCTCTCCTGTACTGAGGAAGGACTCCACATCTGGTTGCAGTACTCCATGTGAGACTTCATCAGCGCAGAGCAGAGGGGCAGGATCACCTCCTTGCTCTGCTGACCATGCTTCTTTTGAGGCAGTCCGGGATACAGTTGGCTTTCTGGGCTGTGAGGCCACATTGATGGCTCATGTCCAACATGCCATCTGCCAGTATCCCCAGGTCTTTTTTGGCAGGGCTCTGCTCAATCCTTTAATCCCTCAGCTTGTATCAGTAGTGGATGTTGCCTTAACCCAGACGCAAGTCCATGCACTTGGCTTTGTTGAACGTCTTGATGCTCATCTAGGCCCACTTCTCAAGCCTGTCTGTGTCCCTCTGGATGGCATCCCATCCCTCTGGTGTGTCAACCACACCCCACATCTTGGTGTCATCAGCAAACATGCTGAGGGTGCACTCAACTCCACCATCAATGTCACTGATGAAGGCATTAAGGAGTATTGGTCCCAGCAGTGACCCATGTGGGACACCACTGTTACCAGTTTCATCCTGACATTGAGCCATTGACCACCACTCTCTGGACTTCATCCTGCGGCCAGTTCTTTGTCCACTGAACAGTCCACTTCACAAATCCATATCTTTCCAATTTGGAGAGAAGGATGTAGTGAGATACCGTGTCAAAAACCTTGCTGAAGTCCAGATAGATTACATCTATGGCTCTTCCCTTGTCCACTGAAGCAGCTGTACTATCACAGAAGGCCACTATGCTGGTCAAATGGGATTTACCCTGTGTAAAGCCATGCTGGTTCTCTCCTGTATCATCTCCCTGTCTTCCATGTGCCTTAGCATAGCTTCCAAGAGGATCAGCTCCATGATCTTTCCCAGCACAGAGATGAGACTGACAGGTCAGTAATTCCCAAGGTTATCTGATCAGATGCAAATTTGACATGGGAGGAACATCACAGAGATGGTAAAAGGAAACCATGTGATATGTGAGATGAGTAGCAGGTCTTTAGCAGTGTATTACACTACAGAACTAGGTTCTGATTATTGGTGGTGGCTGGAAATCATGGCACAGATTTGTAATTCAACAGTTGTTATGGGGAAAAGGAGGAGGAAACTATGCAGATAAATGACGTTCTTATTTAATCACCTTGGGCTTACAATCACTGATGACAGAAGTGAATCTTCCTTTCTTTCTTATGCCTTTCTTTATTACCTGCCAGTGCGGGTAACAATTCAAAGTCATTTAGCCCACCTTCTATCAACAGATTGTGACATTTTGTGTCATCAATTCAATTTAGAATACACCATTCTGATGCTCATTTTGTGGACATCTAATTTCTAAAGCTATTTAATGTAAGGGACTGAGAGCACGGAAAGACAGATGCACTCCTTGTTCTGCTTTAAGAGCAAGAAGGTCAAGTAAGCCAAAACTGGGTCAATTGCATCCCATTCAGATAAGGCCCTTCTTTTGCTCTCTCAAGAAAAGGAAAAAAATGTACTCATCTTTCAGAAAATGATATTTTTGTGAGCAGTGTTCCACTGTGGAGTATAATCTTGACATTTTCTCTGCTAGTGCTGCTTGCTACATTGATTATCCTATATATGTGCTGCAAAAATGTTTAACAACCCTTCCTTTAGAGTCTGCCTAATGTAGGTATTGCAGCTAAATCTCATTAAATCTCATCTCATCTCATTAAATCTTACATCTCCAGTTAGATGTAAGAAGTTGGTAAGGGGTTGGGGCATGATATTTCTCTGTACTGTCAAACATTCTTGGCTCTGATGTTCTCCTGAAAGTGGAACATTTGTAAACAATTCTTGTTTGTCCAGCTCTTCTTAGTCCTATAAAAGCGAGTTGCTGCCTTTTTTATGGAAAGAGGCTTACCTGGCTTTTCTCGAAAGGATATCCAGAGTCCACACAGCTTTTGCTTCCAAATAGCTTATACAAAAAAGGGA
This sequence comes from Tetrao urogallus, assembly GCF_951394365.1. Taxonomy (NCBI): domain Eukaryota; kingdom Metazoa; phylum Chordata; class Aves; order Galliformes; family Phasianidae; genus Tetrao; species Tetrao urogallus. Next base: position 19,685,718 of record NC_136816.1, on the reverse strand, counting down.
ACAATTTTTTCTAGAGCCTTTCAAGCATGGACCACAGATTTCATCTATGACTTAAGGTACTCCGCAGGAGAAGGACTAAGCCTCAGTAACACAGGGAAAAGGATAATTTATTAATTGCATGTATTTCAAACAAATGAAGAAAATGTCAATTCAAAGCCAGTGCTTGTTTAATGCATAGGACCTGCAAATGGATAATGAGAAAAATTCAAGATGTGAATATTTCAATTTCTTGAAATGAAAGGAAACAATCTTACATTTTGGCACTGTCACGGGAGTTAAACTGATATATACTTGAATACTTTCAACACAGAAAAATTATGTGTGATTAATGTTGGAGATTTTTGTCTGAATGCTGTTTCATTATGTATAACTTCTATTTTTGCAGTGGAAAAATAAGTAGAAAAACAATTTACAGATGAAGTAAATCATAATTACATTTAATATCTTATCAATTATGCTTCCCAAATAAAGAGGGAAATAACTTCCATGAACAACTTCTACATATGCAGTTATATATGAAAAAAAAGGAGAGGAGAGGAGAGGAGAGGAGAGGAGAGGAGAGGAGAGGAGAGGAGAGGAGAGGAGAGGAGAGGAGAGGAGAGGAGAGGAGAGGAGAGGAGAGGAGAGGAGAGGAGAGGAGAGGAGAGGAGAGGAGAGGAGAGGAGAGGAGAGGAGAGGAGAGGAGAGGAGAGGAGAGGAGAGGAGAGGAGAGGAGAGGAGAGGAGAGGAGAGGAGAGGAGAGGAGAGGAGAGGAGAGGAGAGGAGAGGAGAGGAGAGGGTCATACTTTATGGCAGCTGGCCACTTTGTCCCTTAGAGGATCAGCAAAGCAATTTATGCAGTTAGCTTTGTACATTTTTTACTTTATGAAAATTGTATTTATCTTTGGGCAGATCATCATGTACTGCTCTAGATCAGCCCCTGCTAAAGAAGCGCATTTGGCCTGATCTCCTACTCCCATGGATTTCTGATAGTCTGACACTTAAATTCTGCTAGTGTCTCACACTTCAGTTCACTGAATTGTTTAAAAAAGTATATAAGTGTATGTATATTTTCATGACACAATACAAATGCAGCCATTTTGATCACATGCCACTTTTGTATCCTGGTGGGTTGCTCATCCTGACTCATTGTTTTCTGTCCTTAAACTTATATTTATATCCTTTTTTAAGTACAGTTAATTTATTTACACAGAGAATAAGAGGATAACATAAAAACCATAGCTCAAAAATAGCTGATTTTTGAAGAAAGCTCATGGTTCTCTTGCTATTATTTTTGTACTAATCTTTCAACAGAGGACAAGGATCAAAAGTAGCTCTAGGTCTATACTCAAGTTGTGCCACTCCATCTGAGAAAAAAAGCGCTGTGCTGTTTTCCTTATAATTCTGCTTGTGTAAGTCAAGTAATGGAATTGTCTGAGACTAAAAAGTTTTTAGTTGAACCTCTAAGGAAGCAGAAGGACAGAATGAGAGACTCACATGTTTGGTGAACACGGGCAGTTAATGCTGAAATAAGACTTGTCATGCATGCCAGTCACAGCTTACACATGATTTATTAATTGCCTCTCACTTTCTAGATATTTTACTGGCGTGTAATGCAGTCTTTTTTCTTCAAGAATAATGCAAGATCTAAAGCTCTGCACAGGAAAGTATGAATGCACTGCATTAACTCTGTCCTCCTGACACAGGTCTTTGATGGAGGGAACATCCTCATATGTGGGGAAACTGCCCAACTGTGAATTCACTCCTGTGTATAAAACAGTCTCAATCCTACTATAAAATCACATTGTTTCACTTTCAAAGTAAATTTCTGCCTTGCTTACACCACATCTTTTTAATATTTTCTCAGTATCAAAGGATTTTAATGTAATGTAAATGAAAATCAGTTCTTAACAAGCTTCTTAGGTATTTGGACATTCATGTAAAGTTTGAGTCTTGATGTATGCAGAAATAGAATGATATTGTAATAACATGCATAGAAGCATTTATCTCTGCTTTATGCCAGTTGTAGAGAAATCACTTTGTAGCCAAACCTAATTGCAGGCAAACGATGAATTGAGGACCACATGGAGTTTCACTGCCATGGAGGTTTTAGGAAAAACAAACAAAAAACCAACATACCACCAGCACAAGTAAAAAACACTAGCAGGCTTTTAAAAATTACCTTGTATGAAATGGTCTAAACATAAGTAAGTAGAACAGATTTTTTCCAACTGTAAACACTTGACTACCATAATCAGGAGAAAAGATCTAGTTTTTGATTTCTGTAACTGTTTTATAGTGAAAATAAGGACAAGCTTGACAGATTGTTCTTTCCATTTAGTTCCAGTTTCCCAATAACCCAAGCTTAATTCCTCCCTTTTCTGTTTTCTGGTCACAGAAAATTTGTCTGCTACTCCTGAAACTGGTAGAAAACAGACACTTTTCTTAGAAGAGTCTTGAACTTTCTGCCTCTCTGCTTCTGGATCAAAATATTAAGCTTGCATATATCCAGGGATTTCTTTAAGGAGTCATCTATTTTGTCCAAGTTCAGATGAGCGTTAACATTGTATATATACGAGTAGCTACTGGATATTGGTGAAAGGTAAAAAAAAAAACAATACCCTGTTTTTCACAGGAAAATAAGCTGGGGGACTAGTTGAACTGAGTCATACAGAGATAACTACAGTATGGTGAGACTCACTAATGGAATAGATCCTCCTGGAAGAGTTATTGAGGCACATGAGGGATGAGTGCATAATCTGAGACAGCCAGTAGGGGCTTCACCAAGGGCAGGTTGTATTTGACCAATCTGGTGGGCTTCCATGGCATGTGAGTGACAACTTTGGTGGGCAAATGAAAGGAAACTGAATGTCATCTACCTGGACTTCTGCAAGGCCTTTGACATAGTCCCTCACCAGATCCTTATCTCTAAAGTGGAGAGATTTGGGTTTGAAGGGTGGTACATATTGAATAAGTAATTGGTTGGATGACCACAGCCAGAGGGTTGTAGTCAATGGCTTGAAGTACAGGCAGAGGCAGCAATTAGTGGTGTCCTCCCAGGGGCTGTCTTGGGACTGATACTCTTTAACAGAGATGTAGATACAGGGGTTGAGCGCACCCTCTCAGCAGGTTTGCTGATGGCACCAAGTGAGTGGTGCAGTTGGTATGGCAGAAGGAAGGCATGACATCCAGAGAGACCTTGCCAAGATTAAAAAGTAGGCTGATGCAAACTTAAGGAGGTTCAACAATGTGTTGTACTTGGTTCAGGTCAATTGCAGATATGATTACAAGGAATGAGAAGAACTTCTTGAGAGCAGCCCGGTGGAGAAAGATTTGAGGGTCCTGGTAGATGAAAAACTTAACATGATCCACCAGTATGTGCTTGCAGCCCTAAAGGCCAACTGTATCCTGCAACAAAAGAGAAGTGGACAGCAAGATGAAGGAAATGATTGCTCCTCTCCCCTCTGCCCTTGTGAGGATCCTTATGGAGTACTGCATCCAGGTCTGGGCCCCTGACACAGGAACGATGTGGAGCTTTTGAAGAAGGCTCGGAGAAAGGTCAGGGGGATGATCAGAGAGCTGAAGAAACTCTCCTGTAAAGACAGGCTGGGAGAGCTGGGCTTGTTCAGTCTGGAGAAAATAAGGTTCCAGGGAGGCATAATTATGACATTCCAACATTTAAAGGGAGACCATAAACAGGAAGTAAATCAACTTTTAATACAGGTAGATAATGATAGGACAAGGAGAGACAGTTTTAAACTAAATGAGTGAAGATTCAGACTGAATGTCAGGAGAAAGCTTTTCACTCAGAAGTTGGTAAGGTACTGAATGGGTTGCTCAGAGAAGCTGTGGATTCTCCTTCTTGGGGGTGTTCAAGGCCAGGTTGGATGGTGCCCTGAGCAGCCTGATCTAGTGCTTAATCTAGCAGCCACATGGCATGGTAGGTTGGAACTTTGAGGTCCTTTCCAACTCAAGCTATTCTGTGGTTCTGTGATCATATTCACAGCCGGCGAAAGAGGTTCTTTTTCTACTCCTGTTTCATGAAGCGCATGGACTTCTGCTCCTAGCAAAATTAATTGGAATTGCAGTATTTTCTTTTAGTGCCATTACAATAAATGAAGACCACCTTTGGAAGGTTGTGGTTTGTTGCTGGTAACACATTTAAGTTATTAGACTTGAAACTGTCTGGAGTTCTCATCTCACACCTGTTCCACACCAACCCTATCACAAACTGATGAGCAGTTTTTTCCAAATTGTCGTGAGATTTCAAGAACAGAGTGAAATAGATAGTTTAGAAGCTGTGTTTATAACACTGAAAATTCTTGCAGAAACGTGTGTCTACAGGACATAAGTTAAATTCCTTACCAGAACGAGCTTGTTTTGCAATAGATATCATATGCGTATGCATATTTTGCGTATGCCTGTTTCCCTGCTGCAAAAACAAAAAAAAAAACAGTATTTCTGTCCTAAGCAGTCAAAACCCCCATGCGCTAATCCTTCCCAAAATGACTGAAGCAAAGTTACCACTGGGATCTAATATTTTATTTTTCTGAATGTACAAGGAGAGTTTGCGCAATCAGAAGGCTGGCTTTGCTAGCTCAGTGGCAAGTTCATTAATGGTTTGCAATCTAGCCACCAGAGGGAGATAAAAGTCCGTATGCATATCATCTCATGTTCTAATATTACAATAATCTACACTGCTACTATAAATCTCTTATTAATAAGTCTAACTCTCATGTCAAGCATCAGTTATTGTTCTGTCGCCATCATACATATGTCACCATCATAAGAAATAAGGTGAAAAACTCTTTAGCAGGGTCTGTTGTGGTAAAAGAAGGGGAAGTTTTTTCTAACAAAAGAGGGAGTGGATTTAGATTGTGTAGTAGGAAGAACTTTTTTACAATAGGGATGGTCAATCACTGGCACAGGTTGTCCATACAGATAGTGGATGCCCCATTCCTTGAGACACTTAAAGTCAGGCTGGACAGGTCTGTGAGTACCTGATCCAGCTATATGTGTCCCTGTTCACTGCATGGGAGTAGGGCTAGATGGCCTTTAAGGGTCTCTTTTAACTCAAATGTTTCTATGATCCTGTGATATGCTACCAAATAATACCATAAGTTTAACTTTGCCTTTGTGACAGCCAATGTATACAATCTCAGAGTGGGAAAAAAATTCTAGTGTTATTGGAACAGGTGCACGCTGCCCGTTGAAAAAGTTCCACAGCCACCCCTGTGCTGTGCACAGATCATTTATTTTATACCTGGCTTTGCTATGTTTTACAACAAAGACTGAAGAAATGCTAAATTACTGTAAACACCTTCTTTACGTTGTGCTTTTGGAAAAAGTTCCAGCCAAGATCAGGCTCCTAGTTGTGTTTCTTCTAAAGTATTGTAGGAAAAGGATGTTTCAGAAGAACTTTTGTCTGAGTTGCTGAACTTGACCATCTCATCTTGTCCCACTTTCCTATTCAATCCATGATTCACCACCTCCCTGCATGATGTTGCTCCATGCAATGCTGCCAGGTAAGAGCTACCAGGGGACCAGTACATATAGATGTGGTGCCAGCAGCCCTGAGGTGACAGGCACAGCCATGATGATGGTCTGTGGATCTCTTGTGTGAGCCTGCACCAGGGCCTGCTGGCTCTGCCAGTCCCAGGGCAGGAGGGGACTGTGCTGTGCCTGTGTGCTGTGTGTCCTGTCAGCATTCTGCAGTGTTTATCCAGCTGTGTCCCTCAGCCTGGGAACACACCCAAGGGTCCAGTCTCTGAATGGAGATGGTCTGTGAAGTGGGAGCTAGGCCCTGGCTGCTAACAGCCAGGTGGTAACAGATCCTACTATCTTGTAATAGGACAAGCCTTATTGAGTATCTTTTGGTACTGACACTGATATAAAAATGTATATTTCATGACATGATTAGCAGGATATCATGTGGGAAGAGTGGGTTATTTTGAGAACTGCAGGGATATAAAGACAATAGTATGTGGGGCAAGAACACAACAATGAGAAACACAGCCTCCCTTCTGGAAAAAAACAGAGGAAAGAGCAATATATAAACTGGAGCAGATGGAGAAACAAATGTGGTCTTTGTGCTTCAGGAGTACTTTCAGTAAAAAGCTCCTATTCAAGTCACTGATGTGATCTCATATGCAGTACCGCATACCTCTGCTGAAGAGTCAGACTGACAATGGGTCAAGACAGGGAAAGCTGTTAGAGCAACTATCAGAAGGAAGGAACAGTCCTTTTTAGATGAGGAAATTGAAATAGCTTGTCTTTTTTATTCTGTGAGAACGAAGTCTTAGAGGCAATGCTGAATTTCTCATAAGCAGTGAGGGATGACAAGAGAAGAGGAAATAATTATTTCAGATAGAGAATCTCCTAATTTTCAGAAAAATGAGCAAAAGCAATTTAAAGTTCCTCCTTGCGAGGCCTTCAGCTTTCTTGCAGATAACTACTGCTGTATTGTGGTGGTCTCTGCTACTGTCGTTCTGTTGTGAAAGACTTCAAGAGCAGAATTCCCGTTACATTGTGTAAACACTATCTTTTTTCTTTAGGTGAAAAAAAAAAAAAAAAAAAAAAAAAGGATATTTACCCTTTATTCACCATTTTTTTAACTCCAAATACTTTTTTTTTCCTGCATGCACAACGTACTATTTTTACTTCTGTTTTCTTTCCTGAAACAGTGCAGGAGTGGTGCATATGCACTCTGGCTAGACTCCAACCACTTATGTATTCTAAAGAAATTCTTGCTTTTATGTTGCTTCTAACCTTTGCTATATTTGACAACTGTGGTAACTGATGTTTTTTTTTTCTTTGCTTCCATGGTTCAAAAGCTGCTGGGAAAAAAAAAAGAAGAAAAAAGTGTACTTTTTTTTTGCCAGAGAAATTTCAGCCTTCAACACTGCCTGCCATTAATCACACATTATTGAAATTAGGCCTCAGCATATTTTTTATGTGTGAAGTATTCCTATTCTTGAATGCCATCAAATTAAAGTATGAAAGACAGCCAAATAAGCTGGTGAAGATGTCAGTGAGTACACGGTAGTTACCAAAAGAAGCAAATGTATCTTAGGGGCTTACATTCATTTCTAGACCTGCCAACCTTAGCCTGAAGGGTGCTGAAGGTCTTGCTGATACTGAGGATCTGTAGGAATCATCATGTTTTCCTCTGAAACCCTAAGCAGCCATGCATGAGAGTTAAGAACTCATTGTATTACATGGGGAAAATTTTCACTGCTGCTGTTGCCCATCCAGAGCTTCTGCCACCAAATGCTGGTCCACAGAAAGCCGCAGAGGGTCACAGCTTGTGAGGGTGCTACAGCACACTTTATTGATAGCTGGAGTGAACTGCAGAGAGCAGCTCATAAAAGAAGAACATAGGTTTATGCAGCAGGCCTGGCACTTGGAAGTGAAAGTATGGCAATTTGTCCGGCACGTGTTCTTCTGGAGTTTGTCTGATCTGTATCACCAGCACATACTTCGATGAATTACAGTGTTGTAAAGTTCTGACCTTGTTCTGAGCATGTGAGGATTATTCTAGTTCTACTTGTCAATGCAGAAGTCTTGACATCTACTTTTAAAACCCTTGAGATAGAAGAGGTTCTGTTAGGAACTGTTTCTTCTTGTCTGCTCACATCACAAACCAGTGAGAAGGCTTGCTGAGCTGTACCACCAGAGCTGACACAAAAGCTGTGTGGAAGGTACTTGTGCTGAATACATGGGAGTTTTACTGAATGTTTGCTTTGGGAAGCTGAGAAGGGATTTCACATGAGCTAGAGCAAGATCTAAGTTTTCCAGTTTTTTAGCCCATACTATTTATGTGTGGTTATGCTGGAGGTGATTGAGTGTACTCATACTGGAAACAAAACTATATTTTTTACATTCTTTCTGCATATTTTTATTAACTATGCTTACAAGATCAAATGCAGGTGACTTGATTTTTTCTCCAAAATGAAGTCCTCACTCAAAAAGATGTCTGAGTATCTAAGTATAAGTTGCAGTGCTTTGTTGAATAGCTGAAGCATGTTTAACCATAAACATGTTATTTGGTGCTTTCCTAATTGGAGATCCTCACTCAGAATAGTAATTAGTGGGATGGTGATTGTCTTGCAAGCTTAGTTGTGCTCTGGATTGACTTACAAACCTACATCATTAAGGAGATAAGTAGTTTTTCATGTTATTTTTAAAATGAAAATACATGTGAAAACGAAAACACATGAAATATAAAAGCATTTTCTTCTACAAAGAAGACCTTATTTCCAAATTGCCAATTCTAAAAAATAAGCACTACTTTAGTTTTTAAAATGACAGGATGAGGCAAGGGAACCTTTATAAGACAGGGTATGAAAATGAGAGAACTTTATCAGGTGGCCAGGGTAGATTTGAGTCATTGAGCTGTGATCAGCCAGAATAGCTTGCTTGCAGTGGGGGAGAGTAGGTGAAACAAAAGGAAGTTTACGAAGTATCACTTTTTAGAAAGCCAAAAATTATCAGCAAGCTGTACTGTCTAGAAATATCTGAGCTCCAATCACAGATTTCATTGCAAATCAGACCTCTTTGTTAAGCATTGCCCAAATTTGGGATGTATTGAAGTAATCAGTAATCTCAGCAAAAAAATGAAATATTGTTTTTTTCTTATTATTCATTGCTCATTCTGGAACTTAATACTTAAGTGCAGATTTGAAGGAAGAAGCAAGAAAGGACTTCTTGCATTCTGAGTTCAGATGCACACTGCCCAGTTCTGTCCATGCACACTGTATCCTAGATCTTTTAGGTACTGTAAAATCTAACAAGTGAAAAGGGTTGTGGGAAAGATACTGGATGCATGGACTGGGAGATTTGTGGAAAATAGACAGACTCAGCAAGTCTGCTAATGCTTCCTGGCTGGGGTGAGCAGTGGGTATACAGGATGGAGTAGCTTTTCAGAGGCTTTTCAAAAGGCTGAAGAAAAGGACTGCTGGAACCTCCTGGAGTTTAGCCCAGACAGATGGTCAGTTCAGTTTGGGTTCCCTGGTCAAGCTCAAGGCTAACACTGACCCTATGGAGCAAATTCAGCAGAAATCACAGAGGTGAGGAGAGGCCTGGTGACTGGCATGTGGCTGGAGAGGCACAAGCAGTGCTTTTTTTCATCTTGTGAGCAGAAAGGTGAAAGTCAGCTCTTCTGATTATCTACAGTTATTTGAAGAGATGGGCACTGGTAACAGAGCCAGACATGCTTGGAGGTGCACCAAAAGCAAAAGATGCACAGTGCAGTGTAAGGCACTCATCAGGACAGGAGACTGGAAGATTCCTTTTTTTCTCTTGGTAGATGCTCAGCAAATGGGAGGACGGCCCAGCAAGCCCTCTATTGGATATCTTCCCAACCTTACTGGACATGGCCCACAGTACTGTGTGCAGTTCTGGGCACCAAAGTATGAAATGGACATAAAACTATTATTAGAGAGCTTCCAAAGGAGGACTCTGATGATGGTTAAGAGTCTGGAAGGTGAGATGTGAGGAGTGGCTGTGGTCTCATGGTGTGCTCAGTGCAGAGCAGAGGAGGCTGAGGGGAGGCCTCATGGCAGCTGCAGCTCCTCACAGGGAGTGGAGGGCAGCACTGAGCTCTGCTCTGTGTGACAGTGACTGGGTCTGAGGGAACGGCATGGAGCCTTCAGCTAGGGGTCAGGGAAAAGCTCTGCAGAGAGCTGCCCAGGGCAGGGGCAGGGGCATGGCCCCAGTACTGGAGTTCAAGAAGCATTTAGACAATGCTCTTAGACAGAGGGTTTGGAATTGGGTGGTGCTGTGTGAATGTGGGGGTTGGACTCTATGATTCTTATGGGTTCCTTCCAACTCAGGTTATTGTATGGTTCTATGAAATCGTCAGAAGTGTCAAGCTTGTCCTGCTGTTAGGTTGGTAAGCATCAGTGAACCACTAGAGGGTTGTTGTTTTAATTAAAAGTTAGAAATCTGGGTTCTCCAATGAGCTTTACAAGATGGAATCTTGAAAGTACTTAATGATGCTTCCTACACTTTTGTTGTTGTTTGCCTGTGCTGTGCCCTTAGTCTAAATACCGTTTAGGTTTAGGTGGTATAGCTCTGTGTATGCTTGGAATTCTGAGACCCTTGCTGATGCCTGTGCCACAGTCGTTTCAATCTGACAGGATGTTATCTCAGTGAGGGAGCATATTACATTCCTACACTACCTTCGTACACCACAGGAACAATATCCACTTCGGTTTAAGAAAGCAGAGGTCGAAAAAAGCGGTGCCGAATGAACGGCTGCGTTTCCTGCTCACAGACTTAGAGAGCCGGGGGCTCCGGGGCTGCTCCCGCCTCCCTACCAACAGCCCCAGCCGCCGGGGGGTGCACAGTCGCGCGGGCTCCGGGGGCGGCGCGGTGCACGGGGGGCGGGCGGCGGGCGGGGCGGCGGCGGCGGGCAGCACCATGCGGCCGCGGCTCCCCGCCCTCCCGCTCCGGCTGTGCGCGGCGGCGGCGGCTTCCGCGGGGCGGCCGGGGGCAGGCGAGCCGCCGCCGCTGCCCTCCGCATGGAGCCGCGGCCGCCCGGCGCCACCGCCGCCGCGCTGCGGGGGGCGTCGGCGGCGCCGCGGGCGGCGGGCGGCGGCGGCGGCGGCGGCGGGGCGTCCTGCGGGGGATGTGGTGAGTGCCAGCGGCGCCGCGGTGTGCGTGTGTGTGTGCGTGCGTGTGTGTGCGTATATGTGCATGTGTGTGTGTGCGTGGGCACCCGGGAGGCGGCCGCGCCCAGCCGGCCCCGAGCCAGCCCCGCGTGTCCCGGCCCGGCGAGCTGCGTGGCTCCCGCGGGGCGCTGTCCGTGGTGCTGAGCGCGGCGCCGGGCGCGGCCGCTCCGCGGCAGCTGTGAAGATGCAGAAGGCGCGCGGAAAGGCGGGCTCCCCGTCCCCATTGAGACGTAGTCGCTGTGGGATAGCCTCTGGGCTAGGGAAGAACGTATGTGGTTGAGCCTTGTCGGGTCCACACGCAGGTTTTTCAGTCATTGCAGAAAGCAGCCGGCACATCCGACCATGAGATCGTAGGGTGACATGAGCACAGCGCGGGACAGCAGCCCAGCGCTGGATGGGCTTCTCTGTTGGCATTTTGAGACTGTATCTGCTCAGCATTGGTTTGCAGCAGGCAGTGTGAAGTGGCACCCTGCAGTTTTGCAAATGAAAACATACAATCTGGTTTTGCTGTGCATTAGCTTATATGAATTTGAGCTCAGTGGAAGCTTAGCTGTGTTATTCTTACATTTTCTTAGTCTTACGTCACATAGTGATAAAGCTGATGGCTGGGGGAAAATACATCCTTACTCCTAGGAGTAAATCCATTTATTTTAGTGAAAACTTCTCTGATTGTAAAAAAAGTAGTAACTATGCATTCCAGTACAAATCCTCCCTTCTTTCACCCAAAAGAACAGACTACAGCATCTAACCATGCTGTTCTTCATTGTTTCTGTAGCATTTTTTTGTAATAAACATTCTTTTGCATGAGTAATGAACTGCACTGTTGCATGTTTGGAATTGCATTCATTTTTGAATCTTAAATATATTCTTTGCTGATCTCCTGTGTCTCTGGGTGAAGAAGACATGCTTTTGCATTCAGTTATCCACAGGTCTTTGCTCCTAAATACTCATAAGATTTAGTGGAAGCTGAACTCTGTAACTCTGTGATGAATGGCAGTTAGGTTTTTTAATTTTTATTTTATTTTATTTTATTTTATTTTATTTTATTTTTTTGGAACTTTATTATTTTTTGGAAGCTGATAGGATGTTGCCTGCTTAAAAGGCAAACAATACTGTGTACCACAGGCATTGCTAGATTAAGACAGAGGAATTAAACTCTGTGATAATAAGTCTGTTGAGTAATCAGGAAGGTTAGCTGTGGACAGGAAGCATTGTTTAACTGTACAGAAGCCATCAAAATGCTTTTCTAGAGGTGAAGGTTCCTTATACAAAATGAATAACACAATAATAGCACAATAATTCAGGCCAGTCTAAATGGAATTCCATGAAAACCTTGGGCTTGGGGGAGTAAAAACTAATAAACCTGGAATCCTTTCAATTCATATCCAATCTTCTTTTTGCTTCAGTAGGATTTGTGTGTCATTTGCTGGCATATCCCAGCTTGTAAGCCACAACTTATGCTCATTTACTGTGCTAGAAGACCAATATATTTTTATCATAATTATTTAAGATGAAACTGCACCATTTTGCTCGAGTCTGTTCTAAAGAAAATGTTACTTCTTTCCCACTTAGGCCTTAGTTGCTTCTTCTGAAACTGTGGGAGGTTAAAAATGAAACAATTCAGGAATGTCTTTACATTGCCTCCCATTCCTAAATTTTCCTTTCTCATTTTCTCTGCTTGTGTAAGTGTTTTTACTGACATTAGGCAGATTGTACCACAGAAATAAATGTTCCCCACCACTCTGAAGACAGAACCTTCAGTCATTAGGCTTGTGTGTGCTCTCCTGGCATGATCAATCATGCAAATAATCATAGAACCGTCCATGCTGGACTGCTCATGTGACTAATGAGAGGAAATTTGAAATGTCTATGTAAAAAGAACACAGAAGCCAATCAATCATGAGATGAAATGTCAACAGAGATAATCTTTTGGCATTCATCTGCCTTCTCCACCCCTGTACAGAAGAGAATGTGGGTCTCTCAACCTAAGGCTACACGTTGCCCATGTAGCAACAACTGTACACATGTTCCTTTTTACCTTAATTTCTACCTTAATTTCTACTGGACTGTGAAGTTTCCCTGCAATCTCTGCAAGAAGGGCTGTGGCAGTATTAGTCAACATTTGGCTTAGGGTAGGTTCCGATGTAAGAGCCGTGTACTTGTTTAGCCTTATGTAGCCCCCATATTTTTATTACAAGTACTCCTGACCCCACTTGCAACATATTTTACTGTCACTGAGCAGCAGTTAAAATAGGAAGAAGCCAAGGATCCAAAATGTTTTGATGGCTCAGTTTTGCTGCCATGTATTCTAATTTTATGGATGGCTATTATAGAATCATAGAATCATAAAGGTTAGAAAAGACCTAAAGATCATCTAGTCCAACTATCCACCCACCACCAACATTGTCCACTGACCTATGTTCCTCAGTACCACATCTGAACTGTTCTTGAGCACCTCCAGGGATGGTGACTCCTTCACCTCCTTGGGCAGCCTATTCCAATACCACACCACTCTTTCAGTCCAACCTGAAATTCATGAACAGTTAGCAGTAATGTATGTTGCATGTGCTGGCTACAGACAGGCATTTTGACTGTTTTTTTTTTTTTTCATGTCTTGAGATTGTCACAAAGCCATATAATGAAATTAACACTGAGCCTAGTAACAGCCTGATTGCATCTAGCTGGCACTAATTGGGGTTGCAAAAATATCTTTGTACTAACAAAAATTATTTAAATATACTCACCATGGTGCCTAAAATCCATTTAATTTAATGAGAAGTTAAAATTCATTTTTTCTGTTATGTATGGATATGATATACAGAACATGTGAAAATTTTTCATCTCTATACATCAGATTTAACTGCCTGTAGTTGCTTCAGGGGTTGCTCCTAAATTTTAGCAACTTAAAAATACATTTGCAGATCTGAGGTAAAAATAGTTGGCTTAATGTTTGCCTGTACTAGGGAGTCTGTTTTTATCTTTATTCCCCAGCTTGCACACATGTAATTCTAGTGGGTGTTGCAGGCCTTCTCTGTAACAACAAGGTTAAATACAGCTCTCAAGTGTGCTAAATCACTTAGGTTTGGTTAGTAGCCCTGTCTGAAGTGTCACGTTTCTTCCTGACATACAGATGTTTCTAATCAAATGAAGAGGGAAGGAATAAGAAAGCTCATTCTGAACTTTAAACATGTTGTCAGCTCAGTCTTTGAATAGCTACAAGATTTCACAGTCACTTTCACAGATGGACTCAAATTGAGAGGAAAGAACAGGCTTGAAACCCACTTTAAATACTTTGCTCTTTCATACTTTGATTTGTTGCCTTTCGTAGCACTACTGAAAATAAACTCCATCAATAGTTCATTTTAAATTGTTTTATCTATAAACATCAGTTTGAGGCTAGCTAAGATTGATTAATGTGTCTCTTTAAAAGAAAGGATGTTCTACTATCTGGAAATTTCAAGATTGCGTGCTCTGCATGCTTTGCTGAATTGAGAGCGTAAATTCTGAATATATTTCTCTGTCCTTCTTTTACATTCACAGTTATGCCTGTGTAAATCCCATGTTTACATCATGATACAAATGGGGCAGATTATTTTCTTGAATAGTACTTCTTGTTGGGATAAGCACAGTTCTGAAAGGCTGGATCCTGATCAAGCAGCCTGCCTGGGAGGCCCCTTTGGGATTTTTTCTGTTTTGCTGCTCCAACAGCTGTTTGAACTGCATTTTCTCCTTTTCCATTTTGCTTGCAGGAGTTTAGCTGCCTGTCACTAGCTGTGTGTGCCAAGTTAGATGGTGGTGTTTCTACCTGGCTTCTGTGGGCTGGATTTTGCAACCTTCCTAGCCTCCCCAACTCGTGTTCTAACCACTTGCCATTTGTTTTAAGATGGAGAAACTCATCCCAAAAGGCAAATTTTTGAACTGCTAAGCCTCTTCTGAGTGCACAGTTTATCTCTCGTGTTCATCTTGAGACCAGTTCCATTCCCTTGAAACAAATGAGAATTTTAATATAGTCTCTGGCATCTGTAGAGTCTACCCTGGGGACCTTGCGCTGCCGGCAGGGGACATCTTCCCCATGACATCACATGTACCTTCATTTACTCCTATTTCAATTTAGGTGGTAGAAGTGACAATATTTCTTGTATATTTCTTCCACATGCAAACACACTTCCGTATCCAGTTTTTTGACTGGGATTGGTCTTATGAAAGAGTTGAGCAGAGATTGCCTCTGCTTTGCTCATGTGTCAGTCTCACTGCCCAGAGGGTTCCACTTCTGATACCACCAGCAGCAAGAATGGCAAGCACAGTTTTCTTCCAAAATAGTGTGAGTGATAAATCATATCAGAATACTTGCTTTGCAAGATGCAATTCTTAATACTTCTAAATATGGTATGAGTCTAGTCACCTTTTTGCATGGGAAAGAAAATCAAGAGATGTGGATTAAGTTATTTTTAGACAACCTGAAAAACTTTGCCCGCATTTACATGCATATATGTTTGTGTATCTTTTGATATGCATGAGAGGTACACTCTAAAACTTAATAGTAATTTGCTTTCATTGCGTTCTGTTAGCAATTGTAATTGTTTATTTGATAGTGAGCATACATTTTGCCTGCAAATAGATACATCTTTTCTGATTGTGTAATGTTCTGGAATAGCAAAGGTATATTGCTGTTCTCATGCCAAGATCATCTTCAGCAATGAGATGCATATCTAAATAGGGTGCATCACCGTCATTACCTTAATAAAAAGTGAGTCATGCACACCAGCAGTTCCACTGTTAGAATAGTTCACTAAACTACCATATTAGTTTATTATGGATATTTTTATTATTTATGTCAGCTTGTTGAAGCTGTACATACAAATAGTCTCAAGCATCTTCCCTGAATCTCAGTGCTTAATTTGGCACTTTATGTCTGAGCAAACTAATGAAGACTTTAAATAAGCATTCACAATGTATGCCTTCACTAACTTTTAACTGAACCTATAAATGTTCAATGATTATAAAGTATGTTATGATTTAACAAAGTTTTAGATTCTTAATTAGACTGCCAGCTAAATATACCAGTTTGTTTTGGAAGGCAGAGAGGAAATATGACTTCTTCATAGATAACTCTTAACCTGATATAGCTATTGACAGAAACTGTTGCAGCTCATATCAAAAACTGACCAAAAACAACATCCAAAACATGGTCTTTGAGTATCAAATGTATGACTCAGAAAACCTTCCTCATGCTATCTTGAAAAATGTCTGCAAGCTCTGGGAAAACAAAAGGGAAACTTGCAGCTGTAGAAGCTGTCAGCTCTGCATCATGTTTATCTATGCAGGAGATCATAAGTAAGTGAGTCAGAAGAAATTTGGGAAGCACTGCCTTACTGGGGTGATATGATTCCTCCATGTTTCATGGGGACTTTCTCACTTGCAGAGAGGAAACAGCAAGCTTCAAGGATACATAAGGAACTTTAGAAAATGTCAGACTTCAAATAAAATATGTCTGGATTTCTGCATACCCTGTGATTCTGGCGTATTTCCAAGCTAAACTACCCAAATAAAAAAAATCAAGTTTTCAGTGTAAGTTAGCCTATACATTTTCTATAACGTTCTGAAAATGTATTCCTAATGTTGAACTTGCTTAATAAGTATCCATCTATCAGAAAATGTTCAGAATGCCTTCATCTGTACACAGTACTGCATCTTTTTTCATCATGCCAGTAAGTATTTTCACAGCAACAGTAATTTGTAATGTCTGCTTTCAGACAAGAGCAGTTGTTTTTTTTAAACGGTTATCTGTATCTATGTTTTAGCACTTTCTTTATGTGAAAAAGCATTTGGTAGCCTGGTGGAAGGATGGAATCTGATTCATAACAGGTGAATAGGGACTCAATTAGTTTTTGGTACAGCTGTCTAAAACAGTCTTTCTTGCTAGGGCAGGCCGCATACATGCTGACCACATTCTTCTTCTCAACTTTCATGTTTGTTATTAACTATTTGAGGCTGAAGGAGAACAGTTAATTCTATTGTACTGTTCAATGGGAAATATAAAGCCATGGGAAAAATACCAGCTCCAAGTAGCAAGTATGTTTTGATTCATTCCTTTGGTGAAATCATCTGTCATCAATCATTTTTTTACAGAATCAGCTGGCAGTTCAGATTTTTCAGTATAATTTTTTATCATTATTTATTTACAATGTTCAGTACTATTTTTGATCACTATTTATAGTAATTTTATTTTCCTGAATAACGTTAAAGAGCAGAGTTTTACTACTAGTCACTGTCTAGTGTTGGTGCTCCAGAATCCAATCCTACATATTCTGGGAGCAAATGATTGGTATAAAAGAAAAACCATGGCTCCTGAACAATGTTTTACTGGCATATGTTGCCTCCTTCAATCTTAGAGGTGTGTGGCCCCTTTGACTTTGTGTTTGAAAGTGAAACATTAACAGTTTCTCACTGGTGTTGCCATGTTTTTTAACTGAGAGGGAGTAAGCAAAGGATTGTTGCTGTTCAATGGGAATTGTTTTGTAATATACTGAAGAGTCCTACTTCTATCATGGGCGGGAGAATAATAGTGATGGTGTCATATAGTTGCTGGCATTCAACTGGTGCTTTCCTGGAGACAGTAAGGATTAACACCACAGTGCCTGCTGCTTGATCCTGCAGTGCTTAAACCAAGAACTTTCCTACAAACACTCCTGTTAGTTGTGAGACAGAACCCTCAGGAGCCCAGTGCTGTATGCAGCACTGATGGAGAGCAGCAGTTCATGACACTGGCCATTTGTCTAGTCGTGACCGCTGGTCACTGCCTATGATCTCTGTCGGTCAAGTGTGTTTGAACTAAATCAAAGAGAATTCCTGCTGATCTTTTACATCTTATCAAAGAGTTTTGCTGTGCCCTGCAAGTGGATAGGTCTTCTCAAGACCAGTGAAGGTTTTGATTGATGTTTTCTATTATATGTGTTGACTGTGATGTGTGGCAAGTCTCAAGCAGCATGAGCAAGTTGATCCTTAAGAGTTCTGCACATTACTTACACTGTAGGTTTTTGGAAATACACAAAATTCTGATTTATATTAGCACTTGCTTCGGTACTGAAATAAGTGGCAAAACATGCATTGACTTTCACAGACAGCAAGAACAGACCCTGAAGCTGTTGTTATAGTTTAACATAAATTGCATTGGAAAGCAGCTTGTCACTTTAGATGATTTCAGTGACTATTCTGAAATGATTTTTCTCCTTTGACACCCAGTAAATTGCATGGCTGAAAGTTTTAAGTGTATGTATATGCTAGAGAATACTTCTCCATCCACTTTCAAATGAGAAGTTTTGGTCCTCTTCACATGGATTTGGATGTGCATCTTCAATATTCCATAAGAAAGGTGAGGTGGAATATTAATGAAATGCAAGTATTCATTGGAAATATGATACCTTCTTATCAACAGTGAGTACAATGATTACAATTGTTATAATGAAGTACTTGGTGAAATTGGACTAGCTAAGATGTTTTTCTGAGAATCTTTTTACTATGCAATTTAAATTTAAAACAAAACACAATGAAGTTTACTTTGGGAATATTTTTTCAGATACAGAGAGAGCTTTTGACAAGGGAAGATGAAAAATCTCAGGTGATTAATATTTTTTTCTTAAAAAAATATTTTTTAAGAAAAGTGAAATGCTTCGGATCTTTTGCTGAAGATCAAGGCACAGGCTTCAAGCTGGTAAATACATATTTACGAAGATTCGGCAGATGTGAATCTTAATAAAGCTATCATTTAATAAAGCTATTAAGCACAAGGATACATCCTGAACATAGAACACGGAAGAAGTGGTAGCTTTTCAAGGCTTCTTGTCCAAGCATTTTGGCTGGGAGCTTCAAATACAGTAAGTGGTTGCTGATGTTTGGATGGTAGGGTATTTTTATTTTGTCCAGTTTACTATTAAGTGCTCTGCAGGTGTGTTTTATGCACTGCAAAGTTATTATGAGCATTTTGACTTTTGGGTAGTTATTTACTGCGAGTTTTATGATTCATATTGGGTTTCTGGTGACTAGCTTGTACTGGTCTTGCAATGTGCCCTCTTCATCACCTTCTTTCTGTGTCTTGGAGGACCCTGTAGGAGACACAAACCAGGTTTTTATGGAAAAATACCAGAAACCAAGTAAATCCTGAAAGAGTTTATTAACACATCTTTCTCCCTGATACATAGAAATGTATCAAGCTGCTTGATGGATGCTGTGCCACTAAGTATCTCTGTTCAGCTGGATTGAATTTTTGTCCAATTGTGGTAAATGAGTATTTTGTCTCTGGCTTGCAGCCAGATTCTCAATCCTTTAATTTACTTGGGATTTTCTTTTGGCAGGACAGGATGTTCTGCTGTGTCTGTGAAAATGTCTTTCTTTACTGGCGAGTTATGAAGGTCAAGAGAAACATTCAGTTAGGTTTGCATGCAGCGATGTCTTCAGAAGAATAGTGACAGAGTCAAGGGGAACAGAAGTAGACCATTTACAAATGCACATTGAATCTAAACTTTCTTCTGTTATTTATATGTAACTGACTGTGCTTCTTACTTTCAATTCTGGCCTACTTTCATGTGTAATTCCTGTTCTAGGAGGCTAATTGTAAGTAGTTCCTTCTGAAAGCATTCTCCAGTCATGGAATAATGAATAATCTCTTTGGTTGTGCAGGTAGGTTCAATGCTTTTGCTCCTACTAATGAATAGAAAGTATGATTTTAAACACAAGCACCTCTGATCAGATTTGCTGACTTTGAGATTTAAACACATATGGAAGGCTATATTCACTCTCTAATGTTGTCTTAGCTCCACATGCTTGTCTTAACTCAGAGTCCCAGGAATCCTCTCAGGTCAAAAACCTGATGGCACCTTTAATCTCACCCTTACTGGAAGTTCATGAGAAGTTTCTTCCATACATGAAAATTAGTGTTGTTTCTTAATCTTATATTACAAAAAAAAGTTACTTTTAATAGAGATTTATAAAAGAAAAAGAAATACTGATCAAAAGATAATGCTTTTTTTTTTTTTTTTAAATTTCCTCTGTTGTGCAGAGGCTTTATCTGCATCTATTAAGAAGCTCAATATTTGCCTTAATATCACAGAGTAGCTATTTACTGCTCTATTATTATATTGATTTCAGAGATCCCCTTGAAATTAATCTGTCTCACTTTTAGACATCACTCTGGAGACAAGGAACGCTCTCCTAAGCATGCTCGAACATGGGATCACCACCTTTTGACTCACTTAATGAAAGCTTTCCACCTTTCCAGATTCATTGAACATATTAATCTGCCATAGTGGTTTAGTGGCAGATGAAATCTAAAACGATGATATGTCCTCATTGCTTTTCACTTTTGTTTTGCTCAACACAGCTCTAGCAGAGTTGATCATGCTCTCGTATTTGCAGACACACTTATTTTCTGAATTTATTTATTTATTTCGGTATGTGTATGGTGAAACACTGGAACTTTAGAAAATTTTAAATTTCCAGCACTCATTACAAAGATAGCTGCTTTTAGTCTTTATTAATTCCTCATGAATTCATGAGGATGAATGAACTCTGGTTCGGTGGCCTGACTAGAAGAAAATTGCAGCAAGACATGTAACATACTAAGAACTATGCAGAAAACTGAAATGAATACAAGTTAGCTGCCCTGTGCTAATCTAACACAGGCAAAATTTAGGGAACAGTAACAATTTTATTAACTGTGAAGCATTATGATTCTGCATTATAGAAAAACCAACTGGTAATTATATAGAAATGGATGAAACAGATGTTTTTCCTTCCTTCCTTCCTTCCTTCCTTCCTTCCTTCCTTCCTTCCTTCCTTCCTTCCTTCCTTCCTTCCTTCCTTCCTTCCTTCCTTCCTTCCTTCCTTCCTTCCTTCCTTCCTTCCTTCCTTCCTTCCTTCCTTCCTTCCTTCCTTCCTTCCTTCCTTCCTTCCTTCCTTCCTTCCTTCCTTCCTTCCTTCCTTCCTTCCTTCCTTCCTTCCTTCCTTCCTTCCTTCCTTCCTTCCTTCCTTCCTTCCTTCCTTCCTTCCTTCCTTCCTTCCTTCCTTCCTTCCTTCCTTCCTTCCTTCCTTCCTTCCTTCCTTCCTTCCTTCCTTCCTTCCTTCCTTCCTTCCTTCCTTCCTTCCTTCCTTCCTTCCACTCTTCCCCTTTTTCCCTCTTTTTTTTCAATTGACATTGACTGATAATTATTGATAATCAGGATAGGTATTATGTAATCAAATGTTTGAGGAGATAACTTTCTCTTTTTCTATAGGACAGTTCATCTCTAGCTCAAGGTCGTTGCAATTTTTTTGTGGTTTTATTTTTTTTTTCTTTCCTTTTTTTTTTTTTTTAAATCTTTTTGGTTCTTGTGGGTTGCAGATTGCTAGTTGATTTTAGGTCAATTTTACTGAAATGTATTCTAGTTTCCTTCCTCATATTTTGTGCCAGTCTCTTAGCTTCTTACAGTTCTATAGGTTTGATCTTTTTCTTAAGGAGAATAAAATATTTTAGTTTGTACATTTTCATTTGTGGATACTGACTGCTTGGTGTAAAACGTTGCATTTCTTTTCTTAAGTATAGGTCAGAAGGGCTGCTTTTGTAAGATGGAGATTTCGTGGTCTCTGGAAGTGGAACAGTCAGTTTGTCTTCATCCTCCCAACTAGAACTTTGTTTTTTTGAAGTTCCTTTTCTGACAGAAATGTGTATGTTTCCTTGTCATTGGCACTTCATTCTCCGATTCCTCTAAGATCATGCTGGTAGGTGAGTCAGGAGGGAGGGACATTTACACAATGCTGTCACTGTAATGTAATTTGAATTATGCCCCTTTGCAACATGCCACCATCATTTTTTGTCTGCTGAAGTCACAACTGCCTGTGCAACTATATGAGACCTTTGCTTGGTTTATAAAATCTATTGCAATTCATTTTCAAATTGAAAGAAAACTTGCCTAAGTGTGTACAGGCAATTTTGACGTAGAAATCTTTCTTGAGATACTGGTAAAAATCCGTGACTGAAGGTAAATGTTATTGGTTTTACTTATTAGCCCTGTAGTCTCTCATACTCTGAAACAGAAGTTTTGAGATAAAAGTATTTTAGAAATCAGAAAGTAGTAGAATGCCAGTCTATCTATAGTAATATAGTGACTGTTTATTGGCTTCCTACTCTGAAATAGTCATCTGGAAGAAACCATGAAAACACTGCATGTTGACAGAGTGTAAAGGATGGGAGGAGATTATTGGTACAACATGGCTTTGATCACTTGGTGAATTGCATGCTATATTAAACAGTATGTACATTTTTACAGTCAGTTTCAACAGAGAACTTGTGAAACAGGGACCTTGCTGTACCTTTTGACAGGAGAGTAGGATTTGGAGTAGTCTGGAGACAGCATTTGTGGAAAGAAATCAGAGTTCATAAACAATGCCAGAACCCATTCTCTTGGAGGAACTGAAAAGATATTCTTTCAAAAATCTGCTGATATTTGTACATCTTACATTTAAACATTGTGAAGCTTCATCTTTCACGTATCCAGTTTTCTTGTGAACCCTAGAAAATGACCCAACTGAAGAGATTTCAGAGAAGAACTACAGGCTGAAAACATGGTTTGCAAGGGATTCAGTCTGCTGTCTCTACAACAAGCAGAAGTCAATACAATCACTTTCTATCAGAGGAAAATATCACTTGAGGCTTTTAAATGAAGACTTTTTGCACAGTGTGCTTCTCCCACATTTATTGGACACTTGAGATCTCTGGGGAAAGTTGTAGAGGCTCTGTGCAGAACTTCTAAAGAGATAATCTCAGTCATCACTATGTGTCTGAAATTCTAGTAAGAGAACAGTGAAAATGAAATGTCCTAACATTAAAACTTGTTGCTGATTGAAATATGTTTGGTTTTTATCCAATAAAAATCTTGAGAAAAGTGATAGGCAGAGACTCTGGAGTGTTCAAAATATTTATTTGCTGAGATATGACACCTGATTATCTATGAACATTTCCAATTTGTGCAGTTATGTGTGTTTGTGTTCACATCTCTTCCTGTGGCACAATAGAAAATTAAAGCCTTTACAGATAACTCTACACAGACCAGGTTGTTTTCTTGTTTTGTTCTGTTTTCAGCTAAAAAAGCCCTTTCATGACATTGGTCTGTTGTTACTGTCATCCTTTTTTCAGTCGTTCTGAAATTCAATGACATTTGAGGGTTTGGAGAGCATTTTGATGTGGATGAGTATACATAAGCAAAGAGATGTTGCTGTTTAAAAGCTTTGTACTTATGCCTTCTGGAGAGGCATTTCCCTAGATATAATCTGTCCCTTAAAATTCATTCAGCCTTTTCTTTTGAATTTAGGGATCCATTAGATATTTGGGACAGGATGTTAGAGTTTAAGACACAGGCAAACAGACATGAAGTACCTAGGAGAAAAAGGAAACCTGCTGAGAAGCAACGTGGCCCAGCTGTTAGAGCCCGCTTCCTGGGTACTCAGTATATGGCACTGCACTTTAACTTACCTCTGTACTTCTGATCAGGTCAGTTATTAACATTTGCAAGAGGAAAACAGGAGCATATATTGCTGTAAACCTTGGTGCTGTGAAAAAGATTCTGAACTAGCCTTTTTCTGCACATCCTGTCAACTTACTCTCAACTTCAAAGGTAGCCGCTAGATTCACACTGAATGAAATGTCTTAGTTCTGTCAGGAGAGGTGAAGAAGAAAACAGGATCATCCATCTGTAACTGGAAGTGTCTTGGAGTCAAGAAAGTAATGCGTTATTATGATAGTGAAATGGTTTTTAGATCTTCAGTGATGTTGTCTGTCGCTCACAACATCCTATTTCCCCTCACTAACGCAGTACTCTTGGTTTGCCACACCTCGGCCACCACTGGTTTTCTTTTGGGCTGGGAAGTAATTGGGAAGTGGCTTGTCCCTGCGGAGAAGAATTACTAATACTGGCAATTGTTTGCCAAGCAACCTGATTTTTTTTTTAGTGAAACCTGCAGGGACATCCAAAGATGAACACCCTTGGCAGTATCATACAGGCAATAGCTCCATATGGCTGACACCTAGAGAAAGGGGTCTAATTAGTTTTGGCAGTGGCTTGTAATTCGAAATGACTTGTGTCCTCACTGAAAATACAAGTATGTAGGTGTCTGGTAAAAAGAAGAAACAAAAAATACTTCTGATTTTCAGATGAACAAACCTGGTGCATTGGAATTCTGCAGTTAAGAGAAGGAAAACTACTCTAGTGTCGTTTGTTTTGGAGAAGTCTCATTCTCAGTTGTCTTGATGACAGGTTGTTCTCAGGGGAGTGAGTTGAAGGCATCCTACTGAGTGGAAAAAAATGATTGGAAAGATACAGAAACAAACAAGAGAATTCCTGCAAGACTCTTTCCTTTATATTGATTTGTTAATGGTCAGCACAGTGGTTCCTATCTTGTAAATATTACAGTAGCCTCGAACCACTGTTTGTTTTAAATCTTAATTAAAGAAGAAATTTAATGAGTGATTCTTCAAAACACAAACTTTTGTCATCAGTACTGAATAGTTTTGAAATCTTCTTTTCCTAACAGCTAGTCTTCCCTTATTATTTTTTGCAATTAAAACTTAATCTTACTTCTTTGATGTTATTTGCTCAATAAGTGTGTTGTATCATACAAACTTTAACATCACTAACTGCAATACTTACATTTGTAGATAACCAAGAAGTACCAGATCAGGTCTGATGCAGTGCTTCACTGCTTCCGTACTAATGTATCTTTTTGACCCACTGATATTTCTGATGGACTTACTCACTTATTGCTGGGCTTTCAATTTCCAGTGTTTTAAGCACCATCAACATTTTCCATAGCAACTCACTTTTTCTGCTGCAAATGCAGATGGATGACTAATGAATTGCCAGTCTGTGTAATTCTCCCATTGTAACTGTCCTAGTACAGTATTTAAATATGACATAATTCCATCTTGCTTAATTCTAATTTATTTTGAAATTAGGTTGTAATGCAGCAGAATACTGTGAACAGCAATAGTTAATTTTTTCCTCAGTAGTTGCTACATAACATGTAGGAATTTTTCTTAGCAGTTTTGTACATTTGGGGCCACTTCTATGTAGGAAATAATTCATAGCTTGGTACTGAAGATACAGCTCAGAGACATGCAGTTAATGAATGAACACAGTTCTGACAGGCAAATGTCACTATATTTTCAAACGAAGCCTTTGAAGGATACAATAAATATGAACCAAGTAGGTATTTTAACTGGACACATGTTGTAAAACTGTCCTAAAAAATGAGAAACGTCTGCGTAGAGAAGACAAGTTATCACAGATACAGTCAACTGCATTTCAGATAACAAGATACTGTTGCTTTTTATGGGGCCAAAAGAGACTTCTTGTAAAGTCAGCAGTAATAAACTGCTCCACGAGTATTGCTCTTTACAGCATACATTTTAATTGTAAAGCAAACTGTGAATAACACCTAACTGCAGTGTGAGGTAGTTTTCTGTCACATTAAACTTTGATTATTGTAAAATGCATGACTAGCCCTTGGACAGCCAGGATATATCATTAAGATGCTGCGCAGGGGAGGAATTTTACAGACACATGTATTAATAACTCATCTTCACTAATGCTGTTCTCTAGCACACTGGGATTAAGATACACACAATTTTTGCTAATTCTTCTAGAAATAAAGATGAAAGTCTAATGATGGCAATGTTTAAAATCAGTGCATCAGAATCTAAGTACTTGCCCAAGTCCTGAGAGCGTATGAAAAGAAGGAACTCCCAGGAGAACCAAACTTGGCTCTCTTTTCAGGAAAAGCTAAGTGAACAGACAGGGCTTTTGCCACCTGGCTTGCAGGCACACTTCCTGCTGTCCCTGCCATCTGTGTTGATAGCCATTTAGCCCATCACAATGGCACAGACTGTGTTGGGTTTCATGTTAGAGATGTTATTCATCTTTTGTTTGTGGGTAAAACAGTTCCTGAGTTTGATACACCTCTCAACTCTGGTATTCAAAAGCTGTGTGTTAGTTTCTCAGAAAAAAAAAAAATCAAGGTTTTGACTCAGTAAAAATATATTTAATTGTTCTTTAGCTTTGAAACTCCTGATATAATGTTTTTCTCTTTGCTTTAAGGCCATTTTAAACAAACAGAAAAGAGAAGATTCTAGCATTATGCTGTAAGTACAAGACCCAATGTAATAAAAAGCAAAAGGCTAAAATTTGTGACACTCACTGTAAGACTGAGAGGTATTACAACTGTTATTTTGTTTAAAAGACTCCAAAAGGATGAGGAGAATGGGAAGGTGAGATTTCTGCTAATGTTATGATACTAATCCTGCTGAGAAAGCCTGTTGTCTGTTTAAAAAAAAAAAAAAAAGTTGAAAGAAATGAACAATTGCCAAACACAACCGTATTTCATTCTAGATACTTGATCAATAACTTCAGGAGGAAAGGATTAAAAGAAAAGTATTAAATGTGATGACTTTGGGTACTTTGGTAAATTGGTTAAAGCTTTACTCATGTAAACAGTGCTGTGCAAGCAGGTCCCAGCTATGGAGTTAATCCATCTATAATTAGTGAATTTCCATAACTTTGCTTTTCAGAGTTTTAGCTTTTTAACGTTATGTCTGTAAAGGTGAAAAATTGAGATTGTTCTTCAGCTGATGTAGCAATACAATGCCATTTCCCACCTTATGGACTGTGGTTATAAGAAGTACTTTAATATTTAGAATTAAAATGATGATAATAATAACTACAACATTGACAATGTCTGCCATTGAGGTTTTCTTCTCTATTTGTTTAATAATAGTTGTATGATACAATTCTGCCTATTCTGGCAGACTGGAACGTGAAAATAAGTTTTGAAAAGAGAAGACTGAGTAGCAGTTTCGAATTTTAAGTGTTTTTTAACTTTACAGCGCCTATGATCATTGCTACAAGCTTCTGGCACATCCACTAAAGTATTTGTTGGAGCGAATCCTGTTTTCTGATTTTACCAAAAAAACATACAGTATTCTTACTTTGACTGAGATACTCCAAAGCTTTGTTCCAGTTTTTTCAAAACTACCAGAAATATGTTGCTCTGCCATTTAATATATATATATTGTGTCAGAGCTTATCTTACAAGACTGGACTCTTGTTTGTGATCTAGCTAAACACTTAGGTACATGCTTAAAGTTGGCAACTTGAATGCACAAATCTAGGTACGTGTTCTACTGGATCATAGCATAGTGCCCTGCAGGATCAGAATGTGTAAAACTTAAGTGTTTTTCCCAGATAGCATTAGAATCACACAGAGAGTACATATGCACAGGCAGCTGTGTGAAGCTGTCAGGACTCCTTTTGGAAATGCATGCATAAGAATTGACATGTTTGTCTGCAAATTCTCAATGCCTGTTGTTTATCAGACAGCTGTGATCACTGCTGAGATGTAGAGGAAAGATGGGCTGTGGAGCTGGTGTGTCAGCACTCCACCTGAAGTGTTTTTAAGGAGTCTGGCAGTCTGCTCAGGCTCTGCTTTATACTTTATCACTCCAAGCTCTGTCTTCACCGAGGAATTTGTAAACAGCTCTTGTGGAATGACTTTGAAATTTCTCCTTGTGCAGCGAAAATTGTGGCTATTTTTTTGAGCAGAATAAATAACTCACAGAGAATAATTAATTAACTGAGTTTCTCCTCTAATTTTCTTTGTATATATTTCTTACACCTGCAGTGTTGACTTACTGTCACTGAATTGACTGATAGTAAGCACATCTGAGTTTTGGCTATGCATTCATTAAGTAACGCTTTGACATTGTATTTGGAAATCTTTTTGTGCAAGGCATTGTTTTCACTGTTTTGCAAAAAATTATCTTAGTCTAATTTATAGTTTTTCTTGTAGTACACTAATCTTCTTTCTCATTAAATTGATCCAAAAGCACTGCTTCTGTTCCAAAATGGATAGCTGTATTAGACCTTCCAGTGCGAAAATCTGTCAACCACATAGGTCACTCCAGAAGTAATGTCCTATTTATTTCCACAGAAACTAGAATAGATACAAAGAGCACAAAGCACTATTTGATAGAGCAGATTATCAGCTACAAAACACTATTTTTCAACATAGTTAGCAGCATTAGCTATGCATTTTCACCAGCCTGCATGCTGCTCTTTTAACAACCAGCACTAGAGGAGGTGACCCACTGTTTTACAGCTGCTGTAACAGCACCATAGATAGGAAATTGTTGCCCATGTAGTTCATCTTTCATCAGCCCAAACAGATAGAAGTTAGAAAGTGCTAAACCCATCAGAGAAAGATTGTGTTCTTCTTTGACGTGACTCTGGAAACTTAGTCAGTATCGAGATGTAGTGGTTAGAGCTGATGGTTTGTTCTGGTTTCAGGAAATCTGGAAGGATCACCCCTTTCCTACCCTAAAAGACAGTGCACATCACTTGGACCACTGATGGCTGTCTCTTGAACTTTTTGTTTGACGGAGAATTTACATGTCACCACTTCATGGACTCTGTCCTGTAGTGGTGATAACACTTCTTGTCACTAGTAAAGATCCAGGAAACTGTCACCATCAGTCTCATATTAGATCAATAGATGCTGAGAAACTTGCACATGGTGTTCTTTCTATTTCTGTGTGAGCTTTTATAGAACCAACATGGTACAAATTTGACAATTGTTTCCAACCCACTGAAGCCAATACTAATTTATGCACATGGTTCCCTGGTCATAATGTACTGATTAGTGGGGATGAGCTGATTGAGACAATCTTCATTTTGTGGTATGACAACTGTGCGTGGCTGTCCAGAATGTGGCTTGTCTTTCATATTGCTGCCACCATTGCTACCACAGAATGTAGTGGAATATTAGTGGGAAGGTTCAATCTCTGCTGTCATACCACCAACCTCTACCTCTGACATCACAGAACATCATCATAATATAGGAGACATTACTTTCAGAGCAGCCTTGTAAGCAGTATGTACATTGCCATGAAGCCCTCACCTCCTAGCTCTTGATGAATACCAAATCATAAAGTCCTGCTGAGCATCACTTTCAATCTGCAAATATATATATATGTGTGTAAATTTGTGTTGTGCTTCAGTTTCCATGCAATATTTGGAAGACTTTCAAATTCACTCATTTTTAAATATTAGCAGAAGTAAGCTAAATTAGTTCCTCATTTGAGGAAAATGGTCTCAAGTTAGGATTAAGCATTTTCTGAAGTAACTTTTTTTTTTTTTGATTGGGTGAAAGGATTCAAATCAGAAAATTCTCTGACTTTTAATCTGATCCTTTTGACCTCGTGGTTCAGCAGTGTTCACTACAGGCAGTCTGACAGTTTTTGACTGAACTAGAAAACACTGCAGATAAATTTACAGGTTCTTCTGCACCTCCTGAGGTCTCAGCATTTCTCTGCCACTGAATTCTTCTCCTTGCCTTGCTTTACACCAGATAATCATGAGAGAGTTAAGTGGCTGTTGATTTTAAAACTACTTTCTCTCAAGCCTCTTTGTGTACTAACTTGGATGTTACACATCTACCCACTATTCTTGCCATATGGTCAAAGATGGATCAAAAACCTTCCTACCGTCAACTAAATGTTTACATCTGGCTGTTTTTCTGGAAGAACCAAAGCTCAGTTCTGACTGATTGTTATTCTAACCTTCTTTCCATCTTTAAATGTAGCCTGCTGCTTCTCAAGCCTCTAGATAACGGAGTGGAGATGACACTGATGGACTGGGCTTTGTATTGAACACGAAAGTTGCTGAAGTAATCTCAAGTAAGGAAAACAAACACCATTGTTGCTATTTGGAAACTTCCACTAAGCAGGACAGGGAAGTGAAGTGATGCACACAAAGGATATTTAAAATCCAAGTTAAATTTCCTCTGCCGCTTTGGCTAAGGAAGAATAATTATAGTCTGACTCTTTATAGTTTAGTTTAGATTTAATTCCCAGCAGGTCTTCACTGCACTTTGTGACTTTGAGGAAAAGAAGGAGTTGAACAGGCTCAGATCCATTGCCACACCTGGACACAGGCAATTGGATCTGGACCATTTGTGGCTCTGCATTCTGGAGTGGGATTTTCAACTTCTTCATGGTAGTGCCAACAACTAGCTCCAAAGTCAGGGGAGAATTTGGTCTGCTGCAGGGCATGAAGCAGACCAAGGTACCTGATTATGTAGTGCCTCTCATTCAAGGTACTTCTTGATTACACATTATTAACCTTCTGTAGTTAATCTCATTCTGTGAGGTTGTGGGATGCTGCTCTCTCTCTCTCTCTTTCTTTTTTTTTTTCAATGAAAAAACCTTTGCTTACACCAAGGCGAAGTTCCTTAGAAAGAAAAAAAAGCAATGTGTCTTGCCTCCAAGTAAAATGAGCGATAGGAAAGAACCCAGCTATAGGAAAGCTCATTCTGCTGCATAGCCATGGCAGTGCTGCTTCAGGCTCCGCTGGTGAGAACACTGCTGTTCCCTCCACTCACCTCTTGCTTGTTCCTTTCTTGACAGCAAATGGGAAGCAGGACACAGAAAACATCCTGAAAAAGCGGTATTATGTACTTATCTTTGCTTCATCTTGATTTTTTTTCTGCACCTTCTTTCTTATTAGCTGGTTTGGCTGTACTGTATCAAGAAGAAATCTATTTATGGGACTCTGCAGCTGAAAGTTGTTTACAATGGTAAATAGAAGGACTGTCTTTACAGAGATGTGCAGACAAGCCCCAAGGGCACACCATGCAGAAAAAATCATTTTCACTAAGTAAGCCAGATCACTGTGCTACCAGAGCCGTGTTCGCAGAATCAAAGAATGGCTGAGATTGGCAGGCTGGGCCATCCAGAGCAGGTTGCCCAGCACTGTGTCCAGATGGCTTTTGAAGATGTACATCTGAAAAACATTTTTCTTCCTCATCTCCCTTGGATTCATACTTAGCCATGTGCCCTGGCTAATTTTTTTCTTGACATTGTTTTCAAAATAATGTGAAGGGTGTATAGCAGGTTCTAGAAGGTGAGAGGCCTCTGATTAGTAGATGTGGACCTCCTTCCTGGCTTTGGCAAAATGCAGGGAAACTTTACATGAGAGGAGCATGTGCAATTTATCTGCAGAAATGCCAGCTAGACTCCAGCCCAGCAGAATGGATGTATCCTGATGCAGGACAATAGCAAAAGGAAGTCCTCCACTGAGCAGATTTTCAAAATCCTGTAGTGTAGCATCAGCTTGAACAAATGAAACTGCTGATGGTCTGAGAGAACTCAGAGATATCTTGTCAAGTGGACTTAATATAGACAAATGCACATGTATATACCCTTACAGACTGACACAGATTATAGAATTCATAAAGGCAATTTCATCAAGAATTCTAATTCATGGATATAAGCCCTGAATTAGTGGATAACTAGAACAAACAATGCATTACTATGATTCCATTCAGTCCCTGTTTTCCACCCTCTCACTTTTTAACACAAAATACATATCATTTCTCATGCATTTTGTAGCCAGATCTGCTTTGCCCATGCTGCCAGATTATTTCAAACTGCAATAATTTTTCTACTAGCACAAAACCTAATATCAGGTTTGTATTAGGACTCAGAACACCACTGAACTGGAAGTGTTTTAGTTAAATAAAAGTTGACAATTTGTCAATTATTAACAGCAGAAACACTGATTACTTTTTCAAAATACTAAGTCTAGATATATTAGTAAACTCTAGATTTTATGTTTTTTGATACTACAGAGGTTTGGGTCTCTGCTTAGATTCAGAGCTCACTCTGGTTGCAGTAGTTCTCTTTGGAAGGCAAGAAAATTAACATTGATAAACAGGCTTCATAGAGGAAATAGTAACATATGAAGAAGTCACATTCTTTCCAATTTTTTTCTAGAAAAATAGCGTACAGAATAACCTAAATTCTATATTTTCACATTAATTAGAATCTTCTAACATGGAAGAAAAATCTAATTGCTTCCCTTTGCTCAGGAGCATCTTCTTATGCATAAAACATATTAGAATAACTCTAGTGTACAGCTGGGCTGTCTTTTTGTTAGAGAGTGGACTGTGTGCCAACAGACATTTGGCTGGACCATGGGAATGTAAGGATGCCTGCAAGAGTATGCTTTCAGTACTGCGACAAACAAAAAAACTTCTTTCATCTGTGAAGCAGGATTCTGGGAAGGGATGTCTTCTCCATGTCAGTAAAAACTTCCAAGTAAGAAGTATATTGCCTAACCTATGGCTTCTCTACCCATCACTTGCAAAGACAGGGATTCCCCTGACATCATCTCACAGCTGTACTGGCACACTGGCATCTCCTTGCTGAAATGTGAGGACGTGTACTGTTGCGAGGAAAGCACTTCTTATCTTGCAGTGATAGTGGGTATTTCTTGCTTGGAGGCTGTTTTTCTGTTGAAGGGAACTTGAACACATACTAAAAAACATCTCAGATGAAAGTGGTAATTCTTTCTTGTGAGCTATGCTAGGTAATAACAATTTTTCAATTTCTGCAGCTCACAGTCATAATTCTGATGCTACTGCAAAATGAGAAATGTCCAGGATAGTTATGGAATGGCTTGAGTTAGAAGAGACCTTAAAGATCATCTAGTCTTAACCCCGTGCCATTGGCAGGGCTGTCCTGCCACCCACCGGCTCAGGCTGCCAGGGCCCCATCCAAACTGGCCTTGAGTTCCTCCAGGGATGGAGCACCCATAGCTTCTCTGGGCAGCTGTGCCAATACAATACCTCCCTCAGAGTAACAATTTCCTCCTAGTATCTAATCTGAATCTTTCCTCTTTTAGTTCAAAATAATTCCCTCTTTTTTTATCACTAACAGATTGTGTAAAAAGTGGGCCTCTCTCCTGATCATAATGTGCTGCTATGTACTGGAAGGCTGCAGTGAGGTCTCTCAGGAGGCTTCTCTTCTTCAGGCTGAACAAGCCCAGTTCCCTCAGCCTTTCTTCATAGAAGAGGTGCTCCAGCCCTCTGATCACCTTAATGACTCTTCTGGACCCTCTCTAACAGCTTCACATCCTTTTGCTGCTACCCCAGGCCTGCACAAAGTACTCCAGGTGGGGCCTCAAAAGGGCAGAGCAGATGGGAACAATCCCCTCCAACTCCCTGCTGCTCTCCATCTGCAGATGCAGCCCAGGATGCTGTTGGTCTTCTGGGCTGCAAGTCCGCACTGCTGGCTTTTTGTCCACCAGAACTCCCAGGTCTTTCTCCACAGAGCTGCTCTCTATTAGTTATTCTCCCAGACTGTACACATATTTGGGATTGCTCTAACCCAAGTGTAACACCTTGCACTTGACCTTGTTGAACCTTATTGAGCCCACAGTATCCTGGGGTGCATTACAAAGAGCACGGCCAGCAAGTGCAGGGAGGTGATTCTCCCACACAATGCTGCCCTGGTGAGGTCACATCTGGAGTATTGTGTTCACTTCTGGGATCGTCAGTTCAAGAAAGACATGGGTCTTATAGTCCAGTGGAAGGCTACATAAATGATGTGGGGCCTGGAGCATTTCCCACCATATGAGGAAAGTCAGAGAGATGTGGGGCTGTTAGCCTGGAGAAGATTGGGAGGGAGTCTTGTCAACACTTATAAATACGCAAAGAGTAAGTATCGAGTTGGTGGGCTCAAGGCTCTTTCTGATGTTGCCCAGCAACAGGTCAGAGGGTAATAGGAATAAACTGGAACACCAAAAATTCCATACAGACATGAGAATGAAATTCTTTAGTGTGAGGTTGGCAGACTGCTGGAACGGGCTGCCCAGAAAGGTTGTGGAGTCTCCTTCACTGGAGATATTTAAAACCCATCTGGATGTTTTCCTGTTCAACCTATTGTAGGGTAGGGTACCTGCCTTAGCAAAGGTTTGCACTAGAAGATTCCCAGAGATTCCTTCTAATCCCCAGAGTTCTGTAATTCTATGGTTCAACTAATTCCCTATCTGCTGAAATGCTTCAAATCTTTGTCTCTCCAATTTAGAGTTAAGGATACGGTGTGGGACCATACCGAACGCCTTGCAGAAGTTGAGGTAGATGACATCAGTTGCTATTCCTTTATCTATTGATACTGCAATCCCATCATAGAGGGCTGCATAATTACTTTTGAATTTTCTAAAATTCATTTGCTTTCTGTGGTCTTTCTCATAGCATGCTGAACTCCCAAAACACATTTAGTAAAGAAAGCAGAATTTTTGTTTGTTTATTTAAATAATGACAATTAATTTGGATTTTTCATTTGCATCTTCTATATTACACTGTGATAAAGCAGCTCCTGGGCAAAACCTGGAAATGCAAATGCAGATGACAAAGACAAAACACTGCTCAAGAGCATCTTACTGATGATACTATTTTTGTTCAGTTTTCATCAACATTCACTTCCACTGCATGTCCCAAAGTAGATGTGGTTCTCATTGGGTTGGGTCAATACAGGTGTATTGTGTCTGCTAGTGTATAGTTTGTGGTCTGTGTAAGGAGAGAAAACCAATGATTTTCACTAACTATAAAGACAGGACCAAGAGCAGAAAATACTACTATGCCTCTTGAATTTTATACCATGCCCTGAATTGATAGACTGCTCTAATCCATGTGAACTACTTACATGGCTGCATGTTAAAGTCATGCATTCTGTCTCCTGAAAATATAATTGCTCTCGCTTCAACTCAAATTTTATTACTTAAAAAAAAGGAAAGTAGGTTGAGAGAACAAAATATAGCTTTTTTTACCTCATAATGGATGATCTTCATACTGACTTACAGAGGGCTTTGGAAACATAAATTCTGCCCAAGATGATTCAGAGTACAGTGCCAGTAAATTGCATTTCTGGCTGTATAACCTTCATAGAGCTACATAATAATGATAGTATTCTCTCATGTTTTGGAGTTCACAATGTCACTGGTATAAAATATGTATAGGAGGTACATATCAATTAATAGTTGAATTAATTTCTATTTTCAGTTTTAAGAAAGCAATATCTGCTTTTTTTTTTTAATAATCTCTTCTCAAGATCAGTATTCCAGCAAAGCTCAAAGAAGAAAGCACAAAGAATATGATCTTTAAAATATGCATCTTTGAATGCAACTGCTTATCATCACTTATTGGAACTGTCAAACCATTCCTCGAGATATGTGCTTCTTGCCCTCACTGCTTTCTTTTCCTGTCACTCGGCATTTCTAATAAGGCCGGTTTCTCAGCAACGTAGTACCTGCCTGAACTTTCTGAACTTGTTTCTGTTACACCTTGGTTTTCTTTGCACCACTGTATGTGAATCACAGCATTTACAGAGGCTGTGAAACAAATGCACAACTATTTGAGGATTCTCTAACCTGTAGTAGTAACAGAAAGCAGTCTCATCATAGGTAGAAAATGCATTATTAAACCTAGTTATTTTCTTGTCACTTTTTGTGGTGATGTGTCAATTCAATAGTTGTCCATTTTCTGTTTGAAACTGTCTGAAGTTTTTCTTGTCTTGGAATTAAAGCCACTTCATGAGAACTAAGAGTTATTCATACAAAGGAGGGGATTGAATTAAAGTTAATAGGCACATCTTATTTTTGTGTTGCTGTGATTCTAAGTGCTTGACTTTGTAGGCTTAAGGCTTTTCAAATGTAGGAAGTTGGTGGGTGAAACTTATTGTGCATGTATTCAAATGTATGAAAAATGAGTGGTATGTGGTTCCTAAATCAGTGTCTTGTTCCCTTGATCTAGAGGATTGTATATAATTCAGATGACAGTTTTCTTTGTTACTTACCAAAAAGTAATACTCCACTTCCAGCACTTTTTCTGGATTTGTATTGATGAAGCAACAGAAGATGGATGGTTGGGTCCACAGCAGGCTTTTTTAACATGAAGTTTTAGTTTGCTACGATGCTGCAGTGTGATATAGTCTCAAATCAAAGGAAGCCTAAAGAAATAATTTATGCTTCAGGGGAAAAGTGCTGACCTGAATCCTGCAGCTGGCTCTCCCAAGCAGAAGTCTAACTGTTACAAAACAAAGATGTGAAGGAAGTCCAGAGCATGTTTGTGTCTGAGACTAGCTGGTAGTTATGTACTTTTAGAAGAATAAAAGGAATTGATCTGGTGCTGAGGTCAACAAAGCAATCCTGTTATGTTTTTGTTTGTTTGTCTGTTGGCTTGTTTTTCTTTGTTACTGTTGTTCTTCTTGTTGGGTAACCTCACCAGTACCTAGATTAGCCTTGCATTTTGGCAGTTCTGCCTGCCTTTTACAATTGGCCTGCAAACTGCTAAGGTCATAACTTCCAGCTTGACAGCTTCTGATTGAGGAAGAGTCTTGAGAAATCAAGATTAGTGATATTATTCTTATGGACTAGCACCCGGCCAGTGAGAACTAGCAAAAAAAGGCAAGTTCCATATCAGACTGGAAAAGTGATAACATATTCTGTAGATTAGAGTGTGTTTCCCACAATTCCCCAATTAGTAAAGAGGTAGCATCTGTGAAAACTCTGCTGAGGACTCTTGCCACTTATGACCATTATTATTTCAAAGGAACTTGAGAAAATTTGGGCTATCTTAAATATATGTCATTTGTTCTGAAGAGTAACTTTGGAAACTATTTTGGCTACACTAGCAGTGACTGGATTTTTTTCACAGTCACCTGGTGTACTGATGTGTTAATCCTTCTGAATGAGTAGAAGGTTGACTGCAAGTTGGCTACTTGTGTCATGGGAATGTAGACTTATAGACTTCCTTGCCTTGTGCAGGCATCTTTCTCTTGTACAATTACTAGTCATGTATGGACCACCACCCACACTCTATCATCTCTGAAAAACCCCATCAAACATATCTAGCTGCATGGATGGAATTTTTTCCTTTTGCCAAGTTTTGTTCATTTATGATAATTTGTGTTTCTGAGGTGATTATCTTAGAATGGAGAAACACTGTTTTTGTCACATGCTGCAGTAAGCAAACACCTACATGGAAAATAATCCTGCAGCCTGCATGTCCTGCTGCCAGTTTTGGCCTTCTGGCCCTTAGCAATACAATGTTCATAAACAGCATTCAGCATTAAATTGAATTCATCATACACATCAGTATTGAACCATGTCGCTTGGTCCTGCACTTGTTAGCCGGACTGGATGCAACAGCTGGCATATTTTTCTTGTTCAAGTTCTTCATGTGAAAGAAGAGATAGAGTTAAGATGCAGACCCAAAACTAGCAATAAAATTAGATGTTAAAAATTCAACAAACATGAATTTTAGTTTTGCCTATAGGGCAGTTGTAGCAGCAAGCTGGCTAAACGCTCATCCAGGCTTCTAAATGTTGATTAAATTAATATACAAGGCTGGAAGACAGTACTACAGCTTGGAAATATGAAGTTGGTGTAAAAGTGAGGTATGCTATTGTTCTATACATAATCCCAGTATGCTTTGTACACCCTTTCCTGAATTAGCTCTGTAAAATTGAGATTAAAGCTTTGAATAATTTGAATAGGTTTCTCTTTCATATGCACATTTCTAATTCTCTTGCTCAGTGCTTAGAATCAATATTTAGTACCAGAGCTGGCAGTGAAGCTTGTTTCTTTCTTATATTCCTATCTGAGATTCTCATGCAAGATACACAGCAAAACTGTAACCAAATCACACAGACTTTCTAGATATGTATGAGGTTGTCAGCAGAGAGAGTTTGTACTGTGGGAATAATATAGGTCTTGGAGAGTCAGGTTAGGTTTAATGGTTGAAGAAGACACAGAGTACTGTGGAGATCTTAGCCTGAGGAGAGTAAACTACTTGGTGTTTGGCATACAGGTTCATCCTGGATGTGTGGTAAAACACACCAAAGGCATCCCCGCACGAGGGGAGCAGAGTAAGAGCAGGAGCAGAAATGAATGTACTTATGGCCATAGAGCATTTTGACTTTTATCAGAAGTAATGTGACCAACAGAACAAGTGAAGGAAGAGTCCATCTTCACTAATCACTTAGTGCTACTACAAGAAAGGAGCCTGTAGAAAGGTAGGTGTTGGTCTGCTGTCTTAGAGAAGAGGAGGTGAAAAACAACATCAATTAGTGCTGAGGGATGCTTAGATTGCATATCAGGAGGAATTTCTTCACAGAAAGTACGGTTGGGCATTGGAATGGGCTGCCCAGGGAAGTGGTAGAGTTCCACCCCTGGAGACATTGAATAGATGTGCGGATGTGGTGCTTACAAACAGGGTTTAGTGGTGGACTTGGCAATAATGTTTAATGGGGATTGAATTTCATGATCATATGGGTTTTTTCCAACAGCAATACAGTGTTTCTATGATGTGTAATTATATTACCTGTGCTGATTTCCACCTCTCTCAGATTACTGACAGATGGCTATTCTTGTATATTTCCCATGGGGTTGCATGGCAAGGAGCCCTCTGGAACTCTGTAGAGAGGTCCCAGTGATTTTGACATGATTTTCTCACGAGCACAAGGAGCTGAAGCTGAAGTAGCACAAAGCTATGGATTCAGAAGGACAGAAAAATTACTACAGCGTTTGTTCAGTGAGAACAGCAGATGTGAGGGTTTGTGGAAAATGGGAGAGCCTTTGATGATGCAACAGATCCAAGCAGAGGAAAGGTGTGCGTGTGTAAGGTAGGCTGGGCACAGATGCAAAGTGGGTGAGGCAGGAAGGGTTTGGTGCTCAGAGAAAGGGTGAGACTGCAATGAAGTTGCTACCAGAAGTTGAAAAGGTTGCATTCCTTACAGAAAGAGAGAAGTTGTTAAAATAATACACAGGACATCTGACATTGTGGAAACAGAGAAGATATCTGCTCTTCAAAATGTCTTGTAGGAAGAAAATGCCAGGTATGGTTGTGTTGTTCACTTTGTGCTAATGAGTTTCTCTCTGGACTTTGAGAAAATGTTTTTCCCATATTTTTACTGTTTTGATAAAATCATTAATTAATGATGTTTTAGATGATAAAACATAGGAAGCATTGAGATTTGCTTATTCTCAGACTTCAAAACCAGCTTAGTCTTAAGTGTATGACATATGCTGGGTGCGATTGCTGCACCCTCTCAAATATGCTCAGTTTTCCTAGAAAATGAGAATGCAGTGAAAATAACATTCAGTGAAAATCTGCTGATATTGTTCCCGTACTTTCTCCCACTTGCTCATTATTAACAGTTTCAAGAAAAATTTTTCAATGATCCTAAGACCTTACTTATCATCTGCACTCTCTGTTTTCTCCTTATACTTCGGGACTTTGTATGGCTTGTGCAAGGAAATTTAACACAGTTCATGCCAGCCATTACCAACTAGTCCACCATCTATGTGGTAGATGCTCTCAAGAATTTGCTGCCTGTCATCTTCTGCAACTATGATCCACATGAGATGAGAAGGAACCCAGGTTTCCCTAAGAGAGTTCTCAGTTCATGCTGCGGTTCTGAGCTGTACAACTGCTGTGCCATGGCTGTGACAAATTTGTTTTGACACAGAGGGAGGAAACAGATTCAAACTGGCTGGATGCACACAGTGCACCTAGTTTCAGCCCTCCTCTGGTGCAGTCAGATTTCACAGTACTTTTTGCACAGTACATCTGTCCTTGCTATTGCATTCCGTAGTGAACAGCATTTGATGGTAATATGCTACATATTATCTTCTTTCTTCTGGATGTTGTGAGCTTGAATTGGGTCAGGCATGAATTGTCCAGAATGAAATACACATGTACTGCTTTTGAAGGTGCTTTGGTTCCGATGTTCTTCATGGCTGTATTCCTTGTTCAGTGTGCAGTGAAGAGCTGAAACTCAGAAGTGCATTTTTGTTGAGATACATTATATGACATCGGCAGCATACATAGCTCACTGCAAACTTACTTAAAAACAAGAAAACTACAAGAACTCTCTGGTGTTGTGTAATAGTGACTGGTGGTTCTTTCTAAGTGTTAGCTATTACAACAACAACAACACACCAAAAACTTTAAGGTACATTTCCTTTATTCAGCCCACAGTGGATAACTAATCTCTTTTCCACTTTCTTTTGAGACAGCTCCAAACTGCATCTTTTTCATATAGTCACAAGCTCAAATATTTGTATGATAGTTTTATTTGGACTTGAAAATGCTTACTTGTATGATGAAATCATAATTTTTTAGCATGCCTGTGATTGTAAAGAGCAGTTGATGTACTAATAAGGGAGTAAAAAAAGAAATAAGTTACCATATATGGAAGAAAGCACAACCAGACTTGTAGACAACTGTTAAACATGAAAATTAGAATTAGTTAGCATTAGTATATATCCTCTTGTTTACTGACCCCTTCCGCCTTAAATAATTAAGTAAGTAAATAAGACTATCCATGTGAGCAAGTTTACTTTTTCTTATTTCTGCCTGCTGGTGTTTACAGATGGTGACAAAAAATGCCTGTCTCATCTTTGAGGCGCTCAGGCCTTTTTCGAAAGTTCGGCGCCCATCTTACTAATGTTAATAGCATTTGCATATTACGTGTATTAACTGAACAGAAGTAGAACTTCGACAGATTATACTGTTTGCCTATCCAGTGCTGGATAATGGGTTATGCAAATGCTTGACATGAAACATGGAATGAAGACAGTGATCTCCAACTTTCTTGTCCTGGTTTCTAGGTCTCTCAAGTAATCTTGATACATTAACACCCTTATTAAGTTTAAGCATGAAAATGTCTTTGATTTTTGTTATCCTTTCATTCATTATGTGAGTTCCACAGCTATAGTTGAAAAATCTTTTCAGTGTTAAAGGTTAAATGTATTCAATGCCTCTATAACACACCCTACCCCCCCTTTTCTAATGCCAACAATCCCCTTTAGCTTGAACAGTTCTGTTCTTCTCCAGTTGTTTACCCCTGAACTATTTATAGACAGCAAACATCCCTTCTCCAGACTTTGTTTTGCTAGGCTAAACATTTAGTTGTGTTCCCTTAGGCAGGCTTCACTGTCTGTATTACTTGCTTCCAATTTCAGTTCAGCATGCAATGAGACTGTCGTCCAGAACTGAGCACAAGAGTTCATAAGTGCCCTTGAGCAGTGGAAGTGCCATTTCCTTGCAGCCACTAATAACATTTCACTCATTACTGTGTTCCACAGAGGACAGAGAAGACTTTCCTTCTTTTAATCATGGACCATCATCCATGGGCTGTTTAGTCTGAGCAGCATCAATCTTCTGTGTTAACAACAGACTGAACTGCAACAAGAAAAACAGTGACTCCTCATAGCCCTCTCTTCCTGCTGTGGCACAACATCTCTGCAACTGGACAAGGCCTGTCAGCATTTTACCCAGTAATAAGCACTCATTATGCTTGCTGCAGATTCATGGGCGTCTAGGAATTTTCTTGCCCCTCTTCTGCTTTGGGAGTCCAGGCATAACCCATTGCGCCAGCTGTGGCAGTGATGTGCTGTTCTTTGAGCTGAAGAGAGACTGGAGGTATGCTGCCTTTGAGTGTGTGTGTCTGTTGTGTGGCCCAAGGGAATATGGTCTTCCTGGGAGCAGCCTTGCACTGGAGCCAGCTGCCATGTTGCATGGCTCTACCTGCTCAGACCATTCTTTGCATTCTGCGGGTGAACTGTGATGCAGAAGGAACTCTAGAAAAGGACTGTGCCTTGCACAGAAACTGCTCCTATGCTTTGTGCCCTCAAATGCTGCCCCAATGTGTAAGTGCATGTTCCTGATCTTCCTTCCACTGCTCCACAGCATGCACACAATCTGTGCCAAAGTCCAACATAAAGGTACAATACAAAATGCTCATTGCTTCTCTTTGCATATTATTAGTTGACAAAAAAGATATCTTAAAGATCCTGAGCTATTTATGGAGGCAACACCAACCAGTCGATCAGAGTATGTATCAGGCATTTGCTTTCTGGAGATTAGACAGCTCTCTTTGCAATCAACCAGAGGAATAAGAGCACGTTTTTTCTACCTGTTTAATTATTAAAGAGTCCTCAGTATAGCACTGGTGGGCTACTTGGTGTATTCTTCGGGAAGGTGAAAGTTCTGTTTTACTTTCAGACAATTCAGTATGCACTTCTGAATACTGAACTGCATTTATCTATTAACTTCAATCTAATATGTAGCTTGTCACTAATTCTCTGTTATTCACAATATTCACCTCTGCTTTCTCTCTCTCCCTTTTTTTGGGGGGGTGGATAATATGTAATACTGAACTAGGACTAGTGATGGGTTTGCTACCTACATGTAATCGGGCCAGTGGGTGTTTGTTGTACATATTAGCAAGAGTAATTTGTCTAATGACTCATGCTTACTGCCCCTATCTTTTAATGTGCAGTTGAATTACCTTTGCAGATGGAGATCAGCATGAATACATACAGTTTGGGAAGAAATATCCATCATGAATGTAGCAGTATTAGTTGGAAAGTTTAAAGGTTTATACAAGTATTTATGTTCCAGATCCCTGGGGTTTTATTTACTGTGCATTATGGGCAGATAATCTACTGCTGCTGTCAACCCTCTCTTCTCTCTCAGAGACAGAGAGAAAGAAAATTACATTCAGAAAAGTCCTGATGTAGATCTCGCAAGACAGAATTGTTTGATGAACCTGGATTCCTTTTTACCTGCAGGGTAAAGGCTGTTTTATTCCAGGAAAACTTTATATTTTAATGAAAATTGAGACTGTTTTTATTATGGAACCATATATAGTTACTTCAAATATTTATAACATTATTCTTAATTTATACATATGCCAGCAAAATATTCATCTTCTTCATAGTTAGTATATATTTTGTTTAGAAAAATACAGTATAAGTATGATGAATTTCACATGAAAAATAAAATTCAAGCATGTCTTCAAAAGAGAGGTGTTGTCTCAAAGTTTTTTTTCCATCCTTTTATGCAGTTTGGTGGGAATGAAATAATATGCTGCAGATCATGGGAACAAGCAGAAAATGTGATGGCAGAGTAACAACAGCATTTGAGGTAAAGCTGTATTAACATCAGCATCTCAGACTATGACATTATGGTCTCATAAACAAAAAAATGAAGCAACTGCACAGATGGAAAATAAAATATGCCCATGGAAAATTGAAATAAGCGTTACATATTGGCAGGCTTTCTTTTCTTGTCTTTTCTTGATGGATAATCTTTCAACTGCTAGAACATAATTTCTATCTCCAGCTGTGCCTAGCCTTGTTTTGACTTGGTGATAATTAACATAGGGATTGAAAAATACTAAGTTGAAGTATAAGTACTTAGGTCACGTTCAGACACCTTTTTCATTCATCTTCCTGCATGCATTATTAGGGCAGTAAAATTTTTTTGGCTGTAAATGCAAATTTTATCTCTAAGTTTTATCTTCAGATATAAAATTAATGTAGCATTAGTATGTTTATTTCACGTCAAGCTGTATTTATAATAAATTTAACATTCTTTGCGTGACCATTTCTGATGGTTCCTCAGTTTCAGATAATTCTGTGTTGAATTTGAAGTTAAGTTCTGTCTCCAGTTTCTTTACCAGGGATGCTTTTTGGCAGAAGAGATGGTCAGGAGAGGAGCAGAGGAGAATTGGAGAAAAGGTTCTTCCATATACAATGAAAAAATCAGTTGAGTGTGAAGAGAAACCAACTATTATTATATTCCACTCATAAAAGTTGCAGAAAGCATTTAGCATCACAGCTAAATTACTGTGAAGTTGACATCTTTGTCACCTTAGCTCATGCATTAATTCAGGGCCAGATAGGCTGACCCAATGCTTGTATTAGGCCTGCAGATTTCATTTTAAA
This sequence comes from Tetrao urogallus, assembly GCF_951394365.1. Lineage (NCBI taxonomy): Eukaryota > Metazoa > Chordata > Aves > Galliformes > Phasianidae > Tetrao > Tetrao urogallus. Next base: position 19,642,412 of record NC_136816.1, on the reverse strand, counting down.
TTCACTTTCCTCTACAGACCAACCAAAGTAGATCAGCCCATTCTCTGTAGGCTTTCCATGCTTGGACAAACCTGATATGCATGGAGTGTTGGCACAATCCTATCCTGAGCATTCAGGGTGAGATTTCCCACATGATTAAAAGCAAGTTCAAACAATACTTGAGACTAATGGAGAAGAATATTGAACCAGATGCATCCATGATGACCTTCAGTTTTACAGGTTGCCAGTTTTGTCATGCCCTGTTTTTTCAAAGTCCTGGGCTGCAGGCACAATGTCTCAGTGAAACTTTGACTATTTATTACCAAGATGCTGTATTTAGGTTTATTGCAATCTGGTGCAATTAAAGGATTGGATACTCCTGTCATTCAGCTCTGTGGGAAGTGTGATATTTCCTCATTTCACACCAAGATTAGTCATTCAGACAGACAGGGATGAGGGACATATGTTCAGCTCTGGATACCTGAGATAGCAGCCAGGCCTCCTCAGATTCACAGGACAGACAGGAGTCTCTGATGCTCCAACCTGTCCTCTGAATGAGCTGGGTATCCACAGCATATGCTTTTAGAAGGAGAGCAGGTCATAAATCAGCCAGGAGTCCAGACTGGTGTGGCAATTATTAAATTCTTGCTTGGGTATGGAAATGAAGAGCAGTTTAGAGCTGCAACGTTCACCCTCCAACTGCAAGCATTAACTTTTTGCTTGTTTGTCTTTTTTAGCTGGTGAAAAATCAGAATAGTAGGGCACTATTATTTTTCCCTGTATTAATGTATCTTGTTTTGCTCTCAGTCCAAAGGAAAGGCTGGTTATGGTGGATTATTTCAGAGTTAGGCTTTCTATCATGTTCCTTTGTGTTTGCAAAGGGCAGCTGTAAAATGCATCATGTATTGTTTTGGGGAGTACTTTTGATAGGTAAAAAAAGTGAACTCCTCTACCATTAGTCCTCTTCTATTGGTGGAGGTGGGTAAGTGTAGGTGGGATCAAGTTCTGAAGAACAAGTGCCAGCCTTTGAGTCAACGTCTTATTAAATGTCTGAACAGATAGAATTAAATATATTAGTAATAAGAATCATAGAATCATAGACTCATTAGGTTGGAAAAGACCACTAAGATCATCCAGTCCAAGCACCAGGGATATCACATCTCAAAAGGGTGGCTAAAAATAGCATGCTCAGTGCCAAATGCATACAAATGATAATATAAAGCTGTGACTGAATACAGAGATGCAGCCCTCACAAGGTAAGTGAATCAAAAATTCTTGAAGCCTTGCATGATCCAAGCATTCAGTGTTGCTGGTAGATACATCTATATCTAAAGAGACAAAACTCCAAGCCTCATTCAGAGACAATGAACAAATGATTATAGAAGATGTCCTTGGATTTGACTACCACGTGTGCACAAAACACATTTATGAGTGCTTCTATATGCCTGAAGGCTGAAACACACTTGAAAATGTGCTGGCAGTAAGGGTATTATAAAGCTTTGAAGTTAGAGATTGCATTGCCATTCATGATGAATGGTCATAGTTTTGAGAATCTCCCATCTATTTAGTGATTTGATTGCTTCTTTCCTGGTCATACCACACATAATCACCTTGTCATAATGTGAACCAGTAGATGTTTGGAAATCATGCAGTTCTAAGTATAAATATCATGGCGATGAAGATAGCAGGAAAATATGAACAAGGGCCATATGTGGTGCAAACCAGACTGCAATTTCTATGCAGACAGATTCTTTTTAATAGCAGCCAGGATGCCTAGGAAGGACAGTGAAGACTCTACACACATGCAGTTATCCTTCATGTGATATAATTTCTAGATGTCAACAAATCAACAGTTTCATTGATTAACACTGGCCAAACGTAATCTTCTCTTTTATTTTTGCACTCAGAAAAGAAAACATTGGATGAACAATATGGATGTGAAAATTAAAACAAACACAATAATCTTCCAAAGGTACTGTTTTTTAACTTACAGCATAAAAACTGGAATTAATTTTTGTTACCTGCTGGGACTGCTTTTAGACTTGCAACTGCAGAATGCATAATTGTACATCAGAAGAATGAGAATACTTATAATCCTTACATATTTTTAATGCAGAAATAATGGTATATATCTTTAGTACATAGAAGTATGTATACTTAAGTAACAGTAATACTGCTTAAAGAATAATTGTCCTTAAACTGATTTAAGACTTTTTTTCTGCTGTGGCACCTTAATAGCTTGCTGATGAAATAACATCATTAGCACACTCTGCTACACGTTCTCATTGCCAGAGCTCTGAAGATGATGAGGCAAATTTTGAAAATAAAAAATGAAGCAATTTTCTAACAGATACACAGTTTGGGACCACGTGCTGTCAGCTTTCTTTCTTTTTTTTTTTTTTTTAATTGCAATAGGACTTTATTTGCTTCTGAAGTTGACTGCTTTTTTTTTCTCTTTTTACATTAAGAAATTTACACTCCGACCTTTTTTCAGCTTCTGCCCAGTAAAAGTTAATTGTGGGGTTAATGAAATTGTGGTGACTGGGGATATGCACCAGATGGCATAGTCTGACTAACTTAGCTTAATTTACACATGGATTTTCTATGAATTAAGTAACCTTAAATGTCATTGGCTTTCTAATTCTGAAATACATCTGACTTCCCAGGTGTGAATTCTTTGGGTGGAACCACGTATGTTAGTAATGACATCCATGTGAGATATTTAACTACAAGTGCAAAAGTCACTCAAACTGTGTTGTTCATACCAACAAAGAATCTTACTATTAAATCCTCTGTGGACTCAGCTCTGCAATGCCCATAGAGGTTAATTACTTTACAGCCAGTTTGCTCCTGGTACTTCAGTTTATACCATACATGACTGTCTGCCAGGACTGCCATGGACCTCAGATATTTATGAGAGTCAGATGCCCAATTTGTGGAGTTGTATTAACTTTCTTCCTTTTATTTTTCTCTTTCCATCACTTCTTTTTTGTTTGTTTTGTTTGTTTGTTTCTTTTTAAAGCCAGTGTGAGTCTACTTTTGACTTTCTGAAATATATAGTGAATGTGTGTGCTAACTAAAATTATCATTAAATTATGTGGATGTATAGCATAACTTTTCAAAAAATTATTAATTGAGAAAATGATAGGAATGTCCAGGATTTTAGTATGGCTAGTGAGTCTCTTGGAAAACATCTCAAAGAGAAAAAGTGGGGAAAAAATAAGATTAGTTCATTTTAGTTTTGCCAGGTTCTCCTTTATGCAATCCAGAAATGACTGACAGCAGTGGTTCCAGCTTGTTCTCATAATCCAAAATAAAAACAACACAGACTGTACCTCTTCCATCACATTACAGAGTCTCTTGGGGCTTCCCAGAGAGTTGCAGACAGGAAGAAGCCTTGCAGAATCCATTCTGAAAAAGCAATGGCTGCAGAGTGAACAAGCACATATCTCTCCTCTTGAGTCAGTCCCTGATATGTCTCACGTATTGCCAAGATCCATTTGATTCATGTCTCCTGTAGAGGGTATGTGGGCATGCTGGAGTTCTCTGAGCTTGTGGAGATGGTGGTTTGAAATCAGCATAACAACATCCGCTGGGCACTCTCTGCTGTGCAGTGTAGTGTGTTATGAGCTCACCAGTGGCACTAGGATTGCACAAGCTGTTTGACGTGTCATTAAGTGTTCCTGGTGCAGAAAATGTATTAAATTTAGTGATCAGCTATTTAAGTTCCTTTCACCAGCAACTCCATAAAACGCCAAATAATAATCCTTTCAGAGCCCCAAAATTTCCTTTACAACTAGTGATGATCATTGGTTGCTGAGACAATGAAGGAGGATGCAAGGAGATCTAGATATAATCCATCTCTGTTTTTCTTCATTATCAAAAGTGATTTTATGAAAGGTAATTGTTGAAAGTGTTTAAAGTGTTGAAGAGTCTTTTTCAGAAAAAACATAAATGCTCTGGTAAAAATGATTCAGGTACTGTATGTAATGTTAAGTAGGTGAACTGTTGTGCTGTTTTATTATGAAAAAGGCTGGTAGGATGCAAATATGCAGACCGTGTGGATCTGCTGATCATGACTACAGACTGTGGCTCACATTTCAGGATTTCCAACCTTGTACTCTCATAGCTGACAGCTAAATAGGCAGGCACGATCTCCTGCACTCCTACCTGGTCTGCAAAACGTAAGGAGCTGTGCAAATGTTGTGGTAGTGGCATCAAGGCTCAAACAGCAGTGCCATCTTCTGTGCGCTGCTTGCAGCCTGGATGATCTGGTTTTCATAGTCCAAGAGCATCGGCAGAAAATTTGAAAAATCTAGCCAGTGTACAAGATCTCTCTTCTGATTGCTCAAATCTCACTCTCCTTCAAGTGCATTACTATTTTCAGATCTCACAGCTTGGTGAGGAGGCTCGCGAATTGCGTTAGCACAGCCAAAAGAGACATCTTTTTGTTGCTTAGGTATTACTTTTCTATCTTCAGCTTTAAGATGTTTGTATGGCAGCAGTATTATAGTGACAACAGGAAAAAAAGCACAAACCAAACCACAACAAAAAAACCTAACCAGCCAACTGAAACAAAACAAAATAAAACCCAATCACCGCATAGAAAGGGAAGTTTGTTTTCATCTAAGAAGCTCAGGCTCAGACTTGACCAAGCAAAGATAAATGTGTGAGAATGGTGCCCTTTGTATTGAGCCTCCTCACTTTCCTACAATAGCACAAAACCATATGCCTCACTGTGAAGGGAACATAACTTCAAATAGACTTGCCTTTACTTATAAAGTACAAGTCTTATCTGGAATGATGAAACAATTTGCAGTCAACCTGCAGGATGGTTTGGGAAATGAGTATTTACTTTGTGTTTAGTTAAATCATATACTAAGTACTTCTGCATGCACTTGCTTGATATGAAGATCTCCAGTAGCTTGTCAGTTTTAATTTATTTTAATGTTCATTTATTCCTGAATCTTGTTTTCATGGAGAAGCAAGCCACTGGCCTTTTTTCCTATTTTTCCTCATCTTCCATGGTTATACTCCTACTTATCGGCATTTATGTTAAAGAGCAGTTACAGATTCAGTTGTGCTTTGGAACTGTGCTGGGATTCTTCGGCACTCTACAAACCCAGAGGTACAGCAGGCATTTTTTGGCAAAAGGATGCTGGGGACAATGACATGAGACAGGAGCACAGTGAGTTCAGGTGTCACACAGAGCTGCAAAAAGTTTGGCCCTACTGGTAGCCCTGCCTCAGACTGGCTTTCCTGCTTGGAGGAGGATCACAGAATCACAGAATTGTAGGGGTTGGAAGGGACCTCTGGAGATCATCATGTCCAACCCCACTGCTAAAGCAGGCTCCCTACAGCAGGCTGTGCAGGAAAGCAAGGTAGGTTCTGAGTATCCCCGAAGATGGAGACTCCACAACATCTCTGGACAGTTAGCTCCTGAGCCGTCACCCTTACAGAAAATAAACTCTTCCTCGTGTTCGGATGGAACTTCCTGTGTTCCCAGACTCATCCACTTGGGTCCTACCCTTTAGATATTTATAAGCACTGATGAATTCCCCTCTCTGTCTTCTCTTCACCAGGCTGAACAGTCCCAGGGCTCTCAACCTTTCCTCATTAAGGAAAATGCTCCAAGCACACAATCACCTTTGTTGCTCTCATCTAGACTTTCTGGGGAGCACAGAAGTGGACACAGTACTGCAGACGAGGCCTCACAGTAGAGGGGGAAGATCTGTCCCTCAGCCTGCTGGTCACACTCTTTAATGTGGCCCAGGATACCTCTGGCCTTCTTGAGGCCATGCTGGCTCATGGCCAACCTGTTGTCCATCAGGAAACCCTGGTCCTTCTCTGCAGAGCTCTTTTCCTCGGGTCAGTCTCTAACCTGTACTGAGGCATGAAATTATTCTTCCTCAGGTGCAGGATCCTACACTTTCTCTTGCTGAACCTCACTATGTTCCTCTCCACCCAACTCTCCATCCTGCTATTGTCAAATGGCAGCACAGCTTTCTGGTGTGTCAGCCACTCCTCCCATCTTTGCACTGTCACCATGTTCCACAGCCTTGAAGGAGGATGCCATTAGCTGAATTGTGTGCACCAGATCCTGTTAGAGAACTTGTTGACAATTTATCTTTTGGTTCAGCAGAACGATTTCAGTCCTACACCCCTGCACTTGGAGTGTTGGTTTTATTTTACGCTATAAACTCAAAAAGTGATCAAGCTGTTCTTGAAAAGGCTGTGGGGATGTTTTTCCTTTGATAACTTTCTCACTGTACTTTTCTGGGTTTTTCTTTTCATTCTCTTCACCCGACTTCTGATTTGGATTTTTTACCTCCAGGTAGCTTTGTAAAGTTTATAGCAAGCATATGGTGTGATGTATTTAAAGTAATCTATGAGAAACTGCATTTCTGACTACTATTTCATGAACAATAATGGTACAGCATTGTGCCTCAGTAAAGCTTGAAATGTTACTGTTTATATAACTTATTTCATTATTTATTGCAGATCTGGATAAGTGAAAAACTGCAAAGCAAATCTTTCCTCTCCAAAGTGACACTATTTAATAAAGTTTTAGTGATGTTGCTATTCACCTCCAAAAAGATGTGCTAGCCTTGTAATACTTATAAAGATAAGCTTTTCTGTTTTCATAGAGTGATTGCCCATCAGTCCAAAAGACATGCCATTCTGTAGAGAGCACTGAATCAACTGACAGCTCATTTGAAATAGGTGTGCCTGCATTGGATGTGTTGGTATTTGCTTCCCTAATCTGAACATTAAACATGCCGTTTAAAAATGCATAGAATTCATATTGAAAAGAGATGGGTGCTTTCTGCTCACATGTGTCTGCTCACACTATCATGATCAGTATCTATGCAGGTATTCACCACTTGGTAACACCTCACAATATTATAGAGTATTGATACCAGTCTGTATCCAGTATACTAATTTCTCCCTTTTACTGATGAGCCCAAAATTGGTTACAGTACTCTAGGTATAGCCTCACCAATGCTCAGGAAAGACCACCTCCCTCAGTTTGCTGGCAACACTCTTCCTAAAGTAGTCCAGAATAACCGTAGCTTTCTTTGGTACATTGATAGCTCATGGTCAACTTGGTGTCCATCATGTCCTACTTTGCAAAGTTGTTTTCCAATCGGTCAGCCCCCAGCATGTGCTGGTATCTGAGAAAATTCCTTTGACTGTGCAGGACTCTGCACTTCCCCTTGTTGAGGTCCTTGTCAGCTCATTTCTCCAGCTTTTTAAGGGCCCTTCAGATAGCACCGTGACTGTCAGGTGAATTAGCCATACATCCTGAGATTTGTGTCATTTGTGAGCTCAGTGATGGCACGCTGTACTCCATCAGTCAGTTTATTAATGAAGACATTTGGGGCATACTGCTGATTACCGGCCTCCAACTAGACTTTGTGCCAGCAGTTTCTGACTTCTGGGCCCAATGATTCAGGCACTTTTCAACCCATCTCACAATCTACCCATCCAGCCCACAAATCATCAACTTCTCAGCCTTAATGAACTCAAAGTAGACAATATCCAGCAGTTCTTGTCATGTTTTCTGACCAGTCATTTTATTGCAGAAGCTTGTCATGCTTATCAAGAATGATTTACCTTTGGTGAATCTATGCTGACTATTCCTGACCATTTCCTCATTCTTCATTTGCATGGAAATGTTTTCCAGGATTACATACTGCATCACTTCCCAAGAGACTGAGGTGAAGCTGACTTGTCTGCAGTTCCCTAGGTCCTCCTTCCCAAATAAATGAGTGACATTTGCTCTCCTCCAGTCTTTGGGGGCTTTTCTCAGTTCCCTTGATCTTACGCAGATAAATGTGTGTGGCTTCACAATGATATCCAGCACCTAATCTATTATTATGGTTGCATTCTACTAGGCCCCAAGGACTTCTGTGTGATCAGTTCACTCAAGTATTCTCTGTCCTGATTTTTTTCTACTGCAGCATGTGTCTTCCTTTCTCCGGACTTTCCTCCAGGTCTCTGAGTCCCGGGTTTTTGAAAGCCAGGCTTAGTTGTAAAATATATTTTTAAGTATTTATTTAGTCATTCACAAGGCAGTTGCAGCTGATGGTAGTTTTGTAAAGAGATGTTTCTCTGCTGAAATGTTTCTTCCCATGCTTTCCTCTACAGTGAAAAGCCTGTATCCTTTGCTTGATTCTGGTTTTATAAGTGGAAGGCTTGAAATGAAATCATGAGTGCAAATGAAAATAATTAATTGCTTAAACCTAAATTGCTCAAAAAATCTCAGCTCAGGAACATAGGTACAAAGTGAAAAGCTGGGTCCTAATCAGTGTCATTACAATCCCCTTAGGGTCTTAGGACTTTTGCTCTTATGATCCTGTTTTTGTTCTCTTTTCTTGGACAGAGAGACAAGTGTATCCATCACAAGCATTTCCTCTGTCCCAGGCATTGCATTACTAGCCCTGTGGTGAGTAACTGTGTGCAAAGATCTGTCCCTCCTACTTGCACTCTGTCTCCTATGCTGAACAAAGTTGTCCCAGCAAAGCGTAACACAGCTAGCCTGGCATTCCCCAGCCACTGTCCTCCACCGAGGGGAAAGTCCTCCAGATGGGTGCAGCTCTAGTTGCATTGGAGCACATTTTGGTCATGAGACTACATCTCAGCCACAGTGACTGTGCTTTCCTGCTGTGTTAGTCTCAGCTGTACTACTATGGCAGGGCTTATTGCAGCTATTTAACTTATCGAGGGTGTGGAACAGGAAAGAAGAGAGGTAAAGACGTTTCTCGTCTGAAGATTTCTACTGTATTTTTTTTTAACTCTCTTTATCCACCATGTGAAGAAATGAGGAAGCAGAAGAGATTCTAACTCAAGCTGTAATAAAGAGATATTTGTTTCCTGCTCAAACTGGAGGCAGAACAGCTTACTCATTTTCATGCTGCCATTCCAAATTGGTGCCACCTGCCAGAGAAATTAAACCTGATAGATGCATTCAGCATCAAGAGATGCCAGTGGTATATTGGCTCTGTAGCCTTTTCTGTTGGAAAAGCATATCCATGGTGAATATATTTCTATCCAAAATTATTTATGCAATAGAGAAAACAGGTAGAGAGTCTCTTGCGCCGTCAGGAGGGTGTAAGTAGAAATTTCTTACACTTGGTGTAGTGAGGATGCAATCCCTTAGAGGAAAACGCTGTGATTCTGTAATTTTTGCTAAATGCTGATTAGTGATGTCTTGGCTTAACTGAGTGCTGTGAGCATCTGCTTAACTTCAAACTGTTTGTGAAAGTATTGCCAAGCAAAGTAACAGCTTTGTTTGATCCTCTGGTAGATGTGACTTTAGGTACACTTCAGTAGGAGATAGTAAGAGGCAACCTTTCAAAACTTCAGCATCAGAAAATATCCTGAGTTGGAAGGGTCACGTGAAGATCACAGAGTCTAATCCCTGGCATCACACAGTCCTACACCACTCAAAATAAAAAACAAGAAATGTATGCCAGGCCTTCCATGGAAGGGCAAAATGAGTGAGGAAAATATTTTCCTGAAAGTGTGCAATTATTACATTTCTATTATTTTCATAATGAAACATAACATTTTCAAAAGGGTTTTGTAGGTGACCTATCTTAAAACAAACAGATTTAGTGAGAATTAGATGTTCAGAAAACAGTCCTTTTTCAGTAAAATATTCTGTTTTCCTGACCTATTTGTTTCCATTACCTCAAAAAGCTATACAGAAATGTCCTATAGAAGAATGCTAAGCTCAGCAGAATGGTCTAAAAATTGCCCTGACTCTAAAACTTCAAATTATAATGTTAAAAAAAGCATAAGTATTGCAGTAAGACATAAAACATATACAAGTCTTGCAAACAGATTTTTAAAACGCAAGAAGCTGCTAGGGATTAAGTTTCTGTAAAACCAACATAATTATACTAATTCAGAAACTGATTGCACTGTGTGGTGCTACAAAATCACTGCTTGTAGCTCTGCTTGGGTTCTCTGCAGTTCAGTGCCATTTCTCTGAGCGAGTGAGGTGTCCAGACCTCCATGGCCACAGGATCTCCAGCTGCTGTGCTGTTGCATGATTTGAAGGAGTAATTAGAGCAGCACCTGTTCACCTTCAAGGCTTTCAGGTTCTGGAGTCTGCGTTTTGCCTTTTGCAGTGATTGCAGCAAATATTCAAGCTGGAAAAGAAACTTCTTAAGTGTGAGGATTGTGTAGAAGTACAGTGCTGGTGTTCCTGGAGCAGTTTTTCTACTAACTCTTCTGTATGCAGTTTCCAAAATCTTGCCTTTGTTCAGACCCGAAGGCAAATCCAAGCTGGGAATATGTGGTTGCAAATAAATCCTGTAGCCCTGAAGGGAAAATTGAGACTATTCTCCCACTGAGTAGTTTTGCTTCTTCCTCTACCACAGCAAAATGGCCAGAGCAACATTTCCCCCTCCTTTTTCACCAAACTGAATTACCAAGAAAAGTTCAGGGCTAGGAAGAGTCTAACACTCTGTAAATCTAGGATCCTTCTTTCATCTCTTGGATCTTAATGCCTATAGGCTGGATGGTAACTGGTCCAATATTTTGTCCTGTGTCTTAAATCTAAGTGTATATACTTTTTTTAACCAAGCACAAGATTCTATTTATCCTCGGGTGCAGTACTGTACAGTTTTAGATACCCTATGATCTTTCAGCTTGTGCTGCAATGCTTTTGCATTGCAAGGTTTCCATCCTGCAGATGGAATAGTCTCCTCTGGCTTATAATGTTTGCTAAAAATACTGCCCACACTTTTTCTACCATGCACTATTCTTAGCAGCATTTCTCTGGAACAACATCCCCTTATTTGAAGCCATTTTGTCACTAGGGAAAACAGAACAGACCGCTCTGAATACCTGCACTGGATTTCCTCCTGGATGTCTCCAGATGCATCCTCCTTCTGCATGGGGAAGCTGTGCCTTGTGAGGAGCACATCGCTTTTCTCCTGTGTGCTGCAGTCAGAAAGCTGGGATGAATGTGATGGCCTCATCAGGACACTCTTCTCCTCTGTGGGATCAATGAATAGGTGTTTTGCCCAGGGCTCAGCAGATACCCTGCATTATCAAGAGGGATAACCATTGTGCAGAGAGAGGAGGTAGGATGACCTTGTGCGTTTGCACTGGCACATTTTATCAAATCAATAAATGGCAGTCACACAGCTCTGCTGTGCAAGAAGTGCCTGCAGCATTTTCAGTCTATTTTTCATTCCTACATGGGAACTGGTGCCCTCACAGTCCTTGCATCTGTGGCACTCCCTAAGAGAGGATCTAACACGTGAAATACAGCACTTTTACAGCAGTAGGTTATAGACAGAGGAAGTACTGGAATGCAATTGCCCACCAGCTGGAAAGCCGTAGAAATAGGTTAGCTGCTGGTAGAGGGCTGCACACAGAAGTTCAGAGTGAGAATGACTGTAGTGGCCATAAGAGTTGTAATTGCTGGCTCCAAGCAGGCCACCACAGTCCTCTGAGCAAAATCTGAGAAGGAGGCCTGCAGCACAAAAAGAAGGAAGATGAGGCTGCTGCTGAAAATCCACTGTACACACCTCTGCATTGTTGAGGCAGATATGAATAGTAAAAAAACTGACTTTGCACGTAATTCTGCTGTTGAACTGTTTGAACACATCCCTGCATTTTTTCCCCGAATACTGTCAATAGAAACCTTTGAAACATGGTATCACTAAGGTTGGAAAAGACCTCTAAGATCATCCAGTCCAACTGACCACCTATCACCAGTATTTTCCACTAAATAAGCCACGTTCCTCAGTGCAACATCTAAATATTTCTTGTATACCTCCAGGGTCAGTGACTCCACCACCGCCCTGGGCAGCCCTTTCCAGCGCCTGGCCACTCTCTCACAGAGGAAATACTTCCTAAAGTTCAACCTGAATCTCCCCTGACGCAACTTGAGGTCGTTCCCTCTAGTTCTGTTGCTATTTACATGGGAGTAGAGGCTGACTCTCAGCTCACCACAACTTTTAGTAGTAGTTCTATAGAGCGATGAGGCCATGCATGAGCCTCCTCTTCAACTTGAATTTAATTCCAAGAACATTAGAATGCCATTTTTAAGACATCATGAGAATGAGGGAAAGAAAAGAGACAGAGAATTGCTAAGATACTTATAGTTTTTAAGGTTCGTATTGTGCAGTCTACTTCAGTTCCTAACTACTTCATGGTAACCATAAAAAAGACAAAAACAAAAACATTTTCTTTATTTACTTTCATAAAAAAGAGAATGGAACAGAGCTTTATTGGTAGATATCTAGTCATACATGTTCAAAAAGAGGTAAAGGTTACTGTACTTCTATGCTATGAATGTAACTGTGAGGAGATGTGGTAAGAATAATGTGAGCAATCCTGCGCTGAGGAAACAGCAGAAATTTTTTTTCATCTCTTCTAAATTAGAAATTTGCATAGTAGGGTAGTGTTTTTGCTCTCTACGTCTTCAGCAGACACGTAAATAATAAATGGTCAAAATGTTTTGACCAGTGATTAAAACAAAGCTGCTGCTTTCTTATTGCTTAGTTAAAAAACATCAACCCTATCACCCTCCAGATCCAAAACAAATTTATTTCTTGTGATTCTCCTTGCTGCAACTTTACCAGTGTCAGAGAGCTTCATATTTTCTTTCACCTGATTGTCGTTTATCTTGAATCACCCTCACCTTCCATTATCAGAAATAAAATTACAGAATGTTAAATAATATTGTTAATATTAATATATATATTAATATAATAAAAAAATGTTAAATTAAAACCTGTGATTTAGTCATCAGTGTTCTGATTGCTGAAATGCCTTGGATACAAAAAAAAAAAGCTGAGATGCCTGTGAAACATCTTCATTATCCTCCAAGAGAAGAAAAATCAAATAAAATTCAAACAAAGGTTGCAAGCCCTACCACATAAAAGAAACAATAAAGGAAAGGAGAAACTAATACATCTTTTCTAAGTATGCTATTGTATTGGTTTTATTTTATTATTTTATTTTTATTTTTTCATTTCCTATCAGAGATTTAATTCTAATGAAGATTATTGATAGTGATTGTATTGCTCAGAGAGCTTAAATAAATCTTGTTTGCTCACTCAGCCCTTGGCCATTGTATTGATTTCCATATGTGCTAGCTAGCTAATTCTGTCCTACTTATTTGTACATAGCTACAAGTTCAAGACTTGCTAGATGCTTCAGCTTCTTTCATCTATATGTGCAGAATTTTCCTTTCTTAGAAACATTATATTATACGCACAAAATTGTTGTTAATTCACAAAGGCAGTCTGGGCTAGCTGGCAAAATGCAGCTCCAGTTAGGATCAAGCCATGAAAAATCTTTCCCTGCTTTTCACCCAGTAGGCTTCATGCCTTGGTTTGCAATTCACAGGTTTGCCATTTCACATGGCCTGGTTGTTTCAACTCCATTTCTGACCTTCTTGGTTTGACCCAAGTCCAGAAGAGGAGAATTGTAAATGTAACTTTTAGTTGTCTATGTATATGCCTAGATAAGCATTTTGAAATATTTCTGAGAAGGCCTCTGAGTTCATTGCTGTCTTGGCCAACCTGTAAGTCAAAGTCAAACTAATACTTTGTTCTCAGTCAAGCCAATCTGAAGTGGGAAAGCAATGGACAGAATCATAGGATCATAGAACCATTGTATGGCCTGGGTTGAAAAGGACCTAGAAGATTATCTAGTTCAAACCACCTGCTGTGGGTAGGATCACCAACCACTAGACCAGGCTGCCCAGGGCCACATCCAGCCTTGGATGTAAAAGAAGAAAGGAAGGAGGGAAGGAAGGAGGGAAAGAAGAAGGGAAGGAGGGAAGGGAGGAGGGAGGGAGGGAAGGCAGGGAGAAAGGGAGGGAGGGAGGGTGGAAGGGAGGAAGGAAGGGAGGAAGGGAGGAAGAGAAAGAAAAAGAGAAAAAGAGAGAAAGAGAGAGAGAAAGAGAAAAAGAGATTATCCTAAAACAGCATCCTTTGTAGAAAGAACCCTTTTGTTAACCAGGATGTCTGATAATGGTCAACATCCTCTCAGACAGAGAATGTCAATTGGCAACCTGAATAGAAGCCACATATGGAAATCCATGGGATCCTGTGGCTTTCCTGCCCAGATCCAGAGGCAAATATGTATCAGCTGTGGTACTGAAACACAGATATACCGTTTATGACATGATGGATGTGCACAGTAATTCTGAACTTACTGTCATTTGGAGAATAGGTGTCCTTTTCAGGATCTCCATGGAGATGTGAAACCCCAGGGTATAGTCTCAAAAAGTAAGGCTGATAACTCTAAGTCCTAAGTCTTGGTCTTCTGTAAGACTTTTGCACCCATGCCTTTGAAGTAAGTGTTAAAATTCACTGCTAATGTTTATCTGATTATTCATCATTGGAGCTCTAATCTTTATCTTTCAAGGGAGCAAGAACCCCAAACCTCTATTAGTATAGAGGAAAAAAAAACCCCGCAACAACAATGAACTGCAAAAGCGTCAGTAACAGAAAGAGTGAAAAAGACCTCTGAGTATGCTGTTTTTTTCTATGAGATTTTGATCATTTCATGCACAGAAGCAAAGGTCAGCTGACATCATGCTTTTGTGAAATAAGTTGCTCTGGGAGATGAGTGCTTTGCAATCATCAACATTGATGATAGCGTCTCCTAAGAGAATGGGATTTTACCAAATCAGAGATGATAAAAGAGCACAGCTGGCTCGCAACAAAGCATGAGTAGTGTGAGCCGTAAGCCATGGTTACTGCCAGAGATGTAGCAATGGTCTTTAAAAAACATTCCTTCTGATTGCATCAAAGCACCTTGTTCCCTTGGACTTTGTATGCGTCAATAACATTTGAATTTCTGTTGGTTAATTCATTCTTCAACTTGTTTTGTGAATGCCAATCATGCTTGCAGCAAAAGTCCTACAGAAACGGTTCTGTGCCTGCTTCTAGTCATAAAGGACCTTGTTTGAGTCTCATTAAAGAATTAGCAGTCATAAGAAAGCACCTAAGCCTGTGACACGAGACACCAGTGTGTAACAGAATCTGCTACGGTGAGGCAGAAGCTCCTGTTTCTGGGTTTTCAGGTTCTGATGCAATTGTCACCTCATCCTCAGAGCAAATCATTTTTTCCTGATGGAACTTCCTGTCTTTCAGTTTCTGCCCTTTGCCCCTTGTTCTTGCCAATGAAATGTGTCCACTCCCATTTACCTGACTCCTGAACTTCAGATGTTTATGAATGTTGATAAGATCTTCTCTCCCCTCTCAGTTTTCTCCAGGCTGAACAGTCGCAGATCCCTCAGCCTTTCCTCATACAGTAGATGTTTCAGGCCCTTAATCACTTTTGTGGTCCTTCGTTGGACTCTTTCTAGAAGATCCCTGTCTTTTTTGAACTGATGATGGGATGAATTAAAAAAAAAAATCTGCCTGAGGAAGGTAGTTAAATGGTCTTGGTGCTTTTCAAACACGCTTCTTTCTGATGTTTGATGTCTCCACTAAGCCTTCTTACATGTTATCTGTTAATGTCATAGAGCCTTACAAGGAACTTCTGTGAAAGCAGTGGGTGGATGCATATAAAGAAGGAATAAAAATGATATTTCAGTTCTCATGCTTCTACTGGAATAAAATAATGCTATCTAGAGACAACTCAACCATGATAATTTGTTATATACACGTATTTAAATGAAAGATTTTTAACATGTAGAATAGGCTATAAGTTATTATAAAAAGTTCTATTTTATTCACTATGCTATACGTACCTTCAACTATTATTAAGCATGATGTTTAAAACTCATGTTCTTCCTGTGCAGCATTTTACATAAAATGTGCTTTAATGAATTTATTCTTACTTTAATAAGAGCCTTAAAGGCATTATGGGAAAGACTTCTCAAAGAGAGTAGGTAAGAATCAGATAGGTCAATCACAGGGAAAGCAAAACAACCTTTGTTTTTGTTTGGACTAGGAGTACTGATGTTTAGTACAGTCAAGGGAAGATTTATATTTCCAGTTTGAAAAAGTTGAAATAATTAAATCTATGAAAAGTTGTTCTTTATTTATGTGTCTGATATAAATAAGTATATTGTTAGCATAATTCCTTTATTTTGTCCTTTCTCATCAGATAGCTTCTCTGACAAATAAAAAATAGATTTCTCCTGTGCATTTGAGAACTTAACTCTTCCTGGGCTCTATGCAGGCATGTTAATTCTTCAGCATCAGTAAGTGGCTATGAGGGAACCCCTGTGCTCATCTTTTCCAAACTCCAGCATGTATGAAGTCCACAGGGAATGGCAGTGCCATTAAAATTGAGGTTATCCTGTCCAAACGCTCCTTAGACTCTGGCAGCTTGGGACCATACTCACTGCCCTGTGCATCTTGTTCCATGCCCACTGCCCTCTGAAGTAAAACTTTTCCCTGACCCTCAGCTGCCGCTCCCCTAACACAGCTCCATGCTGTTCCCTCAGACCCTGTCACTGTCACAGAGAGCAGAGCTCAGTGCTGCCCATCTGCTCCACTTTGTTTTAGGCCAGTTTCTATCTGGCTATGTTTAGCCATACAACAAGTCATTTTTCTTTAAGGTCTTTGAAAATGAAGTGCAAGTTCACTTTCCTTCCATCATCTGTGACTTACAAAAAACAGTAAGAAAGGAGAAAAGTAAGAAAACAGGCAGTTCATTCAAGACATGAAGGAATAGTACATTGGTTATTAGTCTGATGTAACTAACTGATATTCTGGAACTGATTCCACATTTTTTGAGAAGAAAATGTGATGATACAGAAGAGATGCTCCCCCATCTCTTTCTCTGTGGCAGAATCCAGTTTTAATTTGATTCCAAATTATTTAGTAAATAAGATTGCTGTGTACTCATTCTGTAGCCAAATCCCTAGAATCTTCCTGAAATAGAAGACCTAGGGATTCATGCCTGTTTTCCTTGCTTATTAAATAAAACAAGAAGAATGATTGTCATAAATTAGATTTTCAGATTTTCTGTGAATTCCTAGACTGTACTTAAGCTTTCTGGAGTTCTCAAGTCACGCTTCAGTTGTCAGAAAAATTGTGAGAAAAACGTTCTTTACAAAGATTGTCACATTGCCAGATGTTTGCAGTATTATTCTCTTAGTAGATGATTCCTGTATGAGGCTATGCTGGAGACATGACTGAATGGTAACTTTTGCTTTGGCTTTAAAAACCAATGCACAAGTTGGTGCTGATGTCTCAGCCACATCGTAAACAGAGGCTTTAGATGATTTCTGTTAGGAAAGACAAGAAAGTCCTACCCAACACTGTTTACATCAGTTTCATCTGTTCTTCACTTTATCCTGATGAAGCCTAGTTGAAAGGTTTCATGTTGCCATTGCTAACTCCAGTGAAGACAAAGTGGAGGCAGGAAGGCACAAGCGCTCCTTGACTGGCAGGCAGGGAGCAGCCACCTGCCTTTGGTGGCTTGCCTTTGGTGTGAATTACATAGCTAGGCAAATGGCTGTGGTTTTACTTTAACAGGAGTCAGCTATGACTTTTCTATGCAAGAGGACTTCCCCTCCTACTTACCTGTCCTGCAGTGATGCTCCAGAGTCCAGAGCCAGAACTTCCACAGCACTAAGCACTGTGCAAACTCAGGGCAGAACATTTCTGCCTCTGAGGATGTGATTTACTCCTGTTCCATGCTGAGAATACCTAGGAATGATGTGATGATTAGAAAGCTGCTACTTCAGGGCACAGGCTACTGCTTTTAAATTCCTTCAATTTATTCTCCTCAAAAGGCACAAAAAGCATTACCTTCTGATTGCAGGATCCACAACATAATGTTCAGAATGGAGCAAATAGCAAAATGTGTAGCACAGTTCACATCTGGGAAAAATCATAATATGTCTGATGAGGAGAAAAGGAAAGCCACTCAGTGCAAAATGCAACCCTCTAATTCAAACTTCTCAAGCAAACTGGTACTAGTGGGTTACTGCTACAGCCTCGTTTGCCCCAAGCCCTTTCATTTTTAAATTGGTTATGATACTACATTGAAACCTTGACTTTTTACCATGTGGCTTCTCAGCAAATGTCATTATTAACCGTGTCTTGATGAGAATCCAAGTGGACAAAAAGTCAGACAAGGGAAAGTAAGAGTTACAACTGGAAAGAAGAGAGCATTGTGCACACAGCAAAGGGGGGCGAAGTCACAGTGTCTCCCCTTTGCCGTAAGTGCTCAGCAATGCTTTTCCCAAGTAATGGCTTGTTTATTCAGACTCCTATTGCTGATTTTGCTTCTCTGAGAAAGTCCTTAGTGGTTCTTGCAATACCAGCTGAACTTCACGCAACTCTTCCAGGGAAACTTAGAGAGGTTCTAAGAACATCATCTGAATTATGTCATGATGTCTGATGAATAAAGAAGCAGCGTGAGATACTCAGTGACATTTACCTCAGTGCCTTGTAAATCTTGGCCTGAATCTCTGCTACTGCAGGAATGTAACTCAGGTTAACTTGCAGGTGTCCTGAAAGTAAAGATCATGTTATAAAGGGTGCAGTAAAGATGTGTAAGTAGATGGAATCATCATAAACTTCAAGTATACAGTTTAAATTTTCTAGACTCCAGAAGCCCCCTCCTAATGAATTCGTGATGAATTGGTGATTACACTGACCAATAGCATGGCCTCTGATGGTAGTTTTGCTGGTTATACATTTTACAGAGATACAGGAGAGATGTTTCTACTTGGAAATCTGCAAAACAAAGTTTGTCAAATTAGTAGAATATCCTTCTGGTGCATTTGGCAGAGGGAAAAACAAACACAAACTAGCATTCTACTCTGTTAAATATCTCACAGCTCTTAGAATGTTGTTTCTTGATCAAATTTGGTTATGTGTCAGTGAAACAATGCAAAACAATTGTGTCTGTGGCTCTTTTATATACAGCCCACTATTGAAATTGGTCAGAGGTAGAAATGCTAGTATTACCAATAAATTATTGTCAAACTTCCACTGACACCAATTAATTAGCATTGAACTTCTGCTAAAAATAGGTATTTTTTAATCTGAATAAGATACGTTATAAAATATTTAAGGAGACGTTGTAGATGAAATTTGTCAGTCAGTCCTATTGAAAAAATAAATAGCACTTAAGACATGAAAGGAGAAAAAAATTGTAAGGAAATATTAAATAGAATATTGTTTTAAGAGTTTACTGGTTTGTGTCTCTGGAAAAGGTGTAATAGTTTCCTGTATGGGATGAATGTATTGTAACCATTAACCTGTAAACACAAAACAGAGAAAGTGAGACACTACAAAGGAAGGATGATTTTCTGACTATGGATCCAACAGTCTTTCGTCTGACTGAGAAGTCTGCCAAATACTTCTTGTGTTGCTTTGGCCAAAGCACTGGAGCTCACTCAAGCTGTCAAAATTTATGCATTTACCTAATTTGCATTTGTTAGCACAGATTATCCTGTTAGAATAAACCCCTCTTTCTGGAAAACCTTCTCAGAGACATTTGTACAGATCTTGTAAAAAATATTCTTTTAAATTTGGGGTGAATTTGTCAGTAAAGGAGAGTGGAAAAGCTGTACGTTCAGTTTTCCTGTGACAATTCGTTTCCATTTCTTTCTCTTCCAGAAAAAAAATCACAGTATTTCTATTACCAAAAACTGTCAACATTTTTTGTGTTGTTCGCTAGATGTCAAGTAAACATATTCTGTTTTTCCAGCACAAATCTTGCATTTCTTTATACAGTTTTTTGTTTGTTTGTGTGTTTTGTTTTGTTTTTAAATGAATCTATCACAAAGTTAGGAAAAAGAACTACCAAAATGGTTTTGTTAGAAGTCTTACATGAAGAGTCTGACAACTGGCACCTCTGCAATTTGTGCACAGAAGTATTAGATGCAAGATAACCTATTGGAAGTGGCTGCCTCATGCCATTCTCCATGTGGAAGTTCTCTGTTCATGATGGTTTTTAGCAGGGGAGTATCATTATCTGTGTATTTAAAACCTCAGGCAACCCTACAGGCTTGGGGAAGAGTGTCTGGAAAGCTGCCTGATGGAAAGGGACCTTGGTGTACTGATGGACAGTCAGCTGAATATGAGCCAGCAGTGTGCCCAGGTGGCCAAGAAGGCCAATGGCATCCTGGCTTGTATCAGGAGTTGGTGTGGTGAACAGGACTAGGAAAGTAATCCTGTCCCTATACTTGGCATTGGTGAGGCCTCACCTCAAGTACTGTGTTGAGTTTTGAGCACCTCAGTACAGAAGGGACATTGAGGTGCTGGAGCAGCTCTGAAGAAAGGCAACAAGGCTTGTGAAGGGCTTGGAGAATATGGCCTATGAGGAGAGACTGAAGGAACTGGAGCTGTTCAGTCTGGGGAAAAAGAGGCTGAGGGAGACTTATTGCTCTCTTCCAATATCTAAAAGGTGCTTACAGTGAGAGTGGGGTTGGTCTCTTCTCGCTGGTGACAGATGACAGGATGAGGGGAAATGGCCTCAAGTTGCACCAGGGTAAGTTTAGGTTGGATATTAGGAAAAACCTCTTTACAGAAAGGGCTGTTAAGGACTGGAATAGGCTCCCAAGGGAGGTGGTTGAGTCACCATCCCTGGATGTGTTTAACAACTGTTTGGATGTGGTGCTCAGGGATGTGATTTAGTGGAGGGTTGTTAGACTTAGGGTAGTATGGTTAGGTTGTGGTTGGACTCGATGATCTTTAAGATCTTTTCCAACCTGAGTGATTCTATAGTTCTATGATTCTATGGATTTTTATTCTTGTAGCAAGAAAAGAATAAAATTTTTAAAAATTGTCCTTAGAGAAGGAAAGAGGATGAATACTGTTCTCTCTTTTAAATTCCATTGGTACTGTAAAATCTTTTAATGGATTGTTTATTTCTTTTCATCTCCCTGCCACTTCTTTCCAGGGATGTTGCAGCCCTGGATGACATCCGTCATGATGGAAAGGCTTATTTTGCTTGAATATTTGTTGTCAGTCAACTTCTGATGCTGAAATGTCCCAATTGTACAAAGCACCTGTTTGGAAATTTTCCACTTGCAGAAGACAAGTCTGTTTAGCTCTCAGGTAGAATGATAAAGTGAATATATTTTAAGTACTGGATGGCATGCTAATATTCAATTTAAAAACTTTTGGGAATTCTGAGTAACTTCAGTATTGCTACAGTGAAGACCAAATAAGATCAGAACAGATTAGATTTTCCTGTTGTCAAAGGAGTTACAAATGAATATCATTAATTTATATACAGCACAGACTTTTAGAGAGAGCAGAGAAATTAACTATTTCTCAAAGTTATCCTGACTTTGGGTCATTAGACAATAGCAGGGGAAAAAAGCAGTCTTGTTACTAATGACTAGAAACTATGCAGAAATGAACTGCTTCAGTGCTCTTGGAACTCAGTAAAGCATTTGTTTCAGAGTTGGCATCTGTAATTTAGCACTGCATTTTGTGTTCAGCTTTTTTTTTCCCTCAATTTTTATTATTATTATTATTATTATTATTAGCCAAAATTCAGACAGGATTCACACCAGCAGAAGATTTGTAAGATTTAGGCAACAAGTAGATGGGGCCCTCCTTGATATCTTTCTTTGAAGATTATTATTTTCTCTGTAGAGTTAAGCATATAGAGCACCCATGGTGAATGTTTCATGATATCATGATATTGCCCTTCCCATCCAGCTGCTGCGGTTTTCTCCCACGACTTCATCAGAGTAGAACATGCGTCAGACACTGTGTTTCTAAATACTCCTCTGTACCTTAGACTTTCTGAAGTTTTCTGCTAATACCATCTTGTTTCAGAAGCAGGTGGGGTTGTGCTAGCCAGCAGGCCATCAAACTCTTGAAAGATCTCTCTGCTCCAGTGAGACAGTGAGTGAGAACAAACATAAAAAGTTTTAAAATCTGAAATGAAATTAAATAAAGCAGTTCCAAAATATACTCAGGTGAAACAAATGAGGACTGTACTCACAGAAGATAGAAATAAGAACACATCTGATCCCAACTGAAAATCATCTTCTCTTTCTGATGTTGTTTTCAAGGCAAATTATGGTTATTCAGACATTTTGAAAGCTTTGGCTGTATTTCTTCTCAGATTTCCTATGTAGCCTAATGTGTTCCCATGGTATAAATGCACCTTTCTATATTTTCCTAATAGGGCTTCTGCCAGTATAATCACTTCGTGCTTTGCCTTCTGACACAACAAGATTTGGCAACGTCAGCCTCATTTTTCCTACCTTATCTTAACAACAGCATTTCTAAAGCATTATAAGTTGTAAAGTTAGTCTCCATCAACCACTGATATCCTTAAATTGGTCAAAACAAAAGTCTGGGCAAATGTGTTCCTGTGTGTGCCTGCAAACAAATAAAGACGTGGAGGGGATTGAGGAGAGAAGGAAAATAAAAAGTCAATATTCAGTATATAGTCTTATTTCTAGTGTGTTGTAAAGACATTGTGGCATTGCTTACAATTTGGTTTATTCCTTCCTTTTTACCCATGGGCAAAAGAAAAGATATTTCTTCATTTAGAAATGGCTGTGAAATGTTGATGAGAAAAACAGGAAAAGACTCAACTTTTCTTTTTGCAGTCTACGCACACAAAACTGCAATTGTAACCTTCACACACAGAAATATTGTTGTGTTGATACATTTCTAGCCAATCAGTAATTGGTGGTTTGCAGACATAATCTGATCACAATAATTGTGGATATTTGGCTTGTAAATACACACCACAAGAAAAAGACATTAGGAAGCAATTAGAAAGGCTGTGGTAGTATATTAGCGTCTGCTGTACCACTAGACTGTAAAGATCTTGAAAATAGTGAGTAGAGACAATCATTTATAACAGTAGGAGAGATAACTTGCTTTCAGCAACTGAGTCATCTGTTTGAGCCCAGCTAAGAGGCGCTGAGTAGTAGCCTTGAGGGAATGCCATTTATTTGTAATGCCCAATGTAGAATGCATTTGAACAGCTGTTTTGTTTGTTTGATTGTTTGTTTGTTTGTTTTTCTATTAATACTTCAGTTGCAAATAATTTTGCAACTTTTGCCTGACTGGAGTTATTTTGGAGATAGGGGTCTAAGAAGAGGAAACTTATTACTTCTCAGGGTCATGCTTGATCGTTACCATGCAGTGATATGCGTGAATTGGCTCTGTATGCAGCTAGGACTGCAGAGATTAAATATTACATAAATTGCAAATTACATAAAGTACAATAAATTTTCAGAGGAATTCAAGTGGGGCCTTTAAGACTTTTAACTATCTGGATGAGTTTGGCAGTGTTTATCTCATTACTACACACACTCTTTTTTTTTCTGTTGTGCCACCTCCAATGATGGAAGAGTAAGACACAGAGAAGCAATTCATATTGCACATGAGATGAGGCAAAAAGATCTGTTGTTCCTGAGCTTCAGAGGCCGGGAAGTTGTGTAGATAATGCCAAGTTTCGTTTACCAAAGCTAAAGTAGAGTATCAGTAGGCTGGATGAATGAAGAATTGGGATCGTTCCACTGAGAATACAGATAAATCCTGACATGAGATTTTTCTAAAACTTCACAGGATGGGGCACCTTAGACAGGGGGATATGGGCAGTCTTGCTCCCAGTGTCTGTCCAGAGAAATTTTTAAACTTAGGTTGAGCGTATCATCATTTAAGAGTCTGGAACAACTTTTTGCTCCCTCTAACACAGTCCCAGCTTTTATTGGTGATGCTCTGATTGCTGGAATTATGGTGGCTTGCAGGATCTGGAGCTGGTAGTAACTGGTGAATATTGACTTGTTTCTTGAGAACTTTAGCCAGTGCCTTTCACTAGCTTGTTGAAAAGAGTTGACAGGCATGAAAGAAAAAACTACCAATTGAATAAGAAAATAGCTAGAAATTACTCATCTTTGTGGGAAGTGAGTGACTTTAACTGAGAGAGGTGGAGAAAGTTACACTTTGGTATTTGTTCGTGTACACTGTTACCCTTCAGCAGGCAATACAGGAGTGCTTTCGCTGTGAGTGAAAGTGAGTCAAGGAGTTGTAGTGAAATCAGGTGTTCTGTTGGCTATTTTTCTGTCTAGGATGCATGTAATCATTACCAATCAGTGCACACCCTTACCACTATAGCTTACTTGAGATTTCAATATTTTAATATTGTAGTGCACTTGGCAGAGTACTGAGCACTTTCCATACACCTCTGAGCACAGCTTCTTTGTTCTCAACCAGGTGGAGACTAAAACATGAAAGTTGTTCCATAGTGTGTGAACCTTGCTTAGTTTCTTTGCAAAATTCGGACAATTCTAACTTCAAAAGAAAAATGTTAGCATTTAGGCTGAGTAAGAGCATTGATCCTTGTGTTTTCATGGGTGAGAAAGAGAACATGTCAGTATGAGAGGTCTTCAGAACAGTGTTGTAAGTTTTTAAGTGTTGGAATGTGCAGCATCAACTCCAGTTGACACTGAGGAATAAGGAAATGTCCAGAGGATTTGAAAAGGCTATAAATGTTGTTGACTTTGTGCAGACAAATGTTTCTGCTTGTGCAGCATGTTGCCTGCTGCTTCCAGACAGAGTGCTCTATGCTATTATGCTATGTGTGTACAGTTAAAAATAAATAAATAAATAAAATAAAATAAAATAAAATAAAATAAAATAAAATAAAATAAAATAAAATAAAAAGATGGGAAAAATTTATTCAAAGTGTGATTATGTATATCAGGTTGCAGTTAATTGTAGCTCTACTGAAGGAAGATACTAGGAGATAAATCTTTGCTCTTAGAGTCCTTCTTACTCCTTATCACAACAAGTAAGACTAAAAGAGAGAGAGAAAAGAAACCTAGGCGTGGTGAGCTCGCATCTCACACAAGTACACAGGCATATCTAGGATTAAATGTCTTTCAGTCCTCCTGAGGGTAGTTA
This sequence comes from Tetrao urogallus, assembly GCF_951394365.1. Taxonomy (NCBI): domain Eukaryota; kingdom Metazoa; phylum Chordata; class Aves; order Galliformes; family Phasianidae; genus Tetrao; species Tetrao urogallus. The sequence continues at coordinate 19,617,594 of NC_136816.1, read as the reverse complement.
TGATCCAACAGCTGGCCAATGCTGTCAGGCTCTAGCAGACTCATTTTCTCTTGGTAACACTGAGCAATGTGAACGGATCTGAACAACAACTGGCATTTTTCTTAACGCATTTTGCTTGTCTGTTTACATTTCCAGTGTAACTACTGTGAAAGAACTGACAGTTCAGCCTTGACATAGCATTAGAAAGCTTACCACAGAATGACTAGGCCTTTTTAAATAGGAAGAAAGAAAAATGGTAGTGTAAAGATTGGATTTCCTACCTGCCGAATAACCTAGGAGGCTGCAACCCATCTGTTTTCTTGATCTGCATGTATTTCCAGAGCCTGCCAGGTACTGGAATGAGAAAAAGGCAATCTCCAGGGGGAAAAGATAGTTTTCAGGACTAAAGGAAGGAGAGTGCCAGCTGTGAAATAGAAGAGTAAATATAATTTATGAAAGGTACAACTGGGCACGGCAGTAACTAGAAAAAAATTCCACTGGGATGCATCTGAATATATCCTGAAGGGTGGCAGGGCAGATGTCATGCTTCAAGATGCTGGTTTACTTGAATAAAATTGCCTTTGTTGGTGGCTTCGAACAGCCAGGAAGTTCTGTAATGGTAGATACTGAAGTAAATAAAAGGTGCTTTTCCTGGGCTCAATGGAAATATCTCCTGAGCTCTCCCCAGCCCATTCTTACTACTTCTATACATCTGACCAGCTCAGGAGCCAAAATAACTAAAAGTAGGTGTGAGTAGCTAAAAGGGCAGTACTGCGGTGAATGTAAGATAAGACGTCTGAGACTATCATAAAAAAAGTTAAGGGTTCATCAGCAAGAGCAGTGTTTGTTGCACAGTTTGTGCTGTTCCTTAAAGAGATTGCTGGATAGTTGTGTTAGGTGAAGTTTGTGTGGTCAGCAAAGCCCCAGAGTGCACACTAAGTTTTCTCTGGGGTCTGTATTGTGGAATGGAAACAACTGCTGAGACTTAGCAAACCCCATTCTAACTTACAAGCCCTCACATTTGCTAAGATGGATGGGGTAGTCATCTGGCCAAAGAGGCACAGGCAGGCACTGCATATTTTCACCTTGTTCTTTAGGAATGCAGAGCCATGTGAGGAGTATTTAGCTGACCACCTGAATAGCACAGGCTGGAGCATGTCAGCCAAGCCTCCTGGCATTTCCTACATAGGGTGCAGTTAAACTACAGCAGATCTTTTGCAAGGACAGCTGCTCCTCCCCAGCATGTGAGACACAGAGAAATAGAGAACATGCTTCTTTTCTTGCTGTCCTTGTCCAGCTGTTAATTATTCTCCATTTTTTTGCTATCTTCTGTAACTCTTAGTTTAAACCAGCCCACTTTATTCTCCCTACCACTGCCTCCTATTCAGCCTTCAACCAATTGAAAACAGGAATTGAAAACAGTCCTTTCCTGTAGCACAAGGCTTTTCCTTTTTATGCAGTCTGATCCATTTGCTCCCTTTGTTCCTGCAATAAAATCATGCTCTGCTGTTTATGTGATCCAGCTGTGAGCCTTCTACAGCATTAAACATTTTTTTCAAGCTGTACTTAGGGTCGAGTTGTTTTTCAGCCTTCTACCACTCAGAGGCACCTGTATTGGCTCTCCGTGCACCTGGAACAGTCCTGGTTCAGACCCTAGGCCTGTGGGACGACATGTTTGCTGCACTTCAGCATGGTGACCATGGCATCACAGGTACTACAGAAATACTTTCTTAGTCTCTGTGCTCAGACCAGTTGTGACATCTTATCTCTGGCCCCTTAGGAGGGTGCCATATCCAGTCCTGGATATGCCTGGAGCTGCTCATAAGGGGAGGAGAGGCCCCAAGGAGCTAGGTAGCATGTTGTGAAAATGTACCAGAGAAAGCAGCCTTGGCACTTCCAGTGATTTGACAGCTGGTGGGTGTTTGTTCTACGTGACTGAATCATCGTGTACAGCACCAAATCAGCAAGCACAGTGTGGTTTCTAAGCCTTTTCTCCAGTATCTGCAAAGGACGTTTTCAGGGCAAGGGACACAAATCCAGCAATCAGCTGGTGAAAACCATTCACATTGCTCTGAGCATTTGGTTGAATGGACCTGCTAGAAGCTTTTAAGTTTCAGCATGCTGTCTGAATTGCCTACCATGTGTTTCAGCTTCAGTGCCTTAAGAAATCTAAATACTGCCCAGAAAGATTAAGATCCTCTGTTGTTCGTTTGCCTCTGGCTCTCAGGTTGCTGTAAGGGCAAACACCCAGAAGGTATCCCGAACACTGTGCAGCAAACAGTTTAAGTTGAAGCTAGTAACATACTAAAGAAATTTGTAGTCTAGCAAGAAAATAAAAGAGAAGGGACTGATATTCTCTGATAAATACTAAATGGCTAATTGTCTCGAGTCACTGGATTTTTTTCAACTGTAACTAAGATTCTTGCATTGTAATTGTAATAACCAAAATCAATAATAAGAAATTGGATTATAAAGAAACATTGCAGTGATATTAAATACATTATTGGCATACTGAAATCATTTACAATCTAATAATCACACCTCTAACACTGGTTACTGCTGGTTAAAACAAGAAAAGTTAAACTCTGAATCATAATTCTATACAATGCTTTATGTTTATTCCATTATTCATAAAGATAAAAGACATAACAATATATTTGTTTACCTGTAGTAGAAAGCCTATTCACTTCAATTTATTGTATTTCATTTTGGTTTTGTTTTATAGAATAGGTAGAGGATGATTCTTTGCTTGCTTACCCTTGAACAACTAAAGATCTTTCCCCCAAAGGGGTGGGCTCATTTGAGTTTTTGTGCTATATATCAGAATGTCTATTGATCTTTCCTTTTCACATCACTATCTTCTGCTGAGCAAGTTTTATATGTTTGGAAGGTGCTTTCAGCTAAATCATAGATTAGTTTTGACAGCATGCTGTGGAGCACTTGTCAAGAAAAACTGTAGTTTGTTCAGATCTTGGCATGATCTCATCCCTTTAAAATTAATGTAGAATTATCAGAGATGACTGTACTTTAATTAGTGACATGTCCGCAGATTGCCTGATATTATAATCTGGCAGAGATCTGGAAACACAAAGTCATGACCTTTTAATGCTTCTGATATTGAAATAAGCTTCTGATCAGTATGTGACTTCCAGTACAATGCTGTTTGAAAGGTTATTAGAAACAGGATGATTGTTCTTTCTTATCTAATTTGCCTTTCTATATTATTTTGAAAGTTGAAGAACAGTGTGACCTGTCACAGCTAGAACTTTAGCAACCTAATGAAGAAGAGATGAGGAAACTGAACTTGTTCAGCCTGGAGAAGAGAAAACTCTGAGAGAGAGACTTCATTGCAGCCTTTCAGTACTTAAAGGGGCATTATCCATAAGATGGAGATTGACATTTTACATGTTGTGATAGTAATAGTTCAAAGGGAACAGTTTTGATCTAAAAGAGGAGAGATTTGGGTTAGATGCTAGGAGGAAAATCATTACTCAGAGAGCAGTGAGGCCCAGGTACAGCTGCCCAGAGAAGCTGTTGTGCCCCATCCCTGGATGTGCTCCAGGCCAGGTTGGATGGAACCCTGGGCAGCTGAGCTGGTGGGGGGCAGCTCTGCCCATGGCACTGGTTGGAGTTGGGTGGGCTTTGAGATCCCTTCCAACACAAGCCAGTCTTTGGTTCTATGGTTTTGATTTGTTGTGTGATTAAACATTTTTGTCTCTGATTTATCCCTGCCTGTCTGTAACATAAGTTTTCTGTTACATATGGGAGAGTGGAGAAACACAGAAGAGCTAACACATGTTGTTTTTCATTTGATAAATAAATCTCCCAGAAAAGAACCCTTCAAGAAAACTGATTCTATTCTTGAATTTTCTAAAGCACTCTGTAATACAGTTATCAGAAATTCACTTTTGTAACAATAAAATGGGGCATGTTTATATGCAAAAAATCTTCCACACAGTGCTTCTAAAAACATGCACAACGTTGTCATATTTGTCACTATTCAAATTAGGTGAATAAGAGATATCCATTTTGTTTGATACAAATATTTGTTTGTAAATCTGGCACGGAGTATAGTCTCACAATAAGATGTGGCTGTTTTGAGTTTTACTTCTACTAGATAGTTCATGAAAGCTTTTTTCCCCTATAGGCTCTCTAATGAGATAGGAAATATCAGAACAATGTTTGACTTTTTTTCTCCCAGAGAAAGACAAGAGGTGTTTTTACCTATTAGAGTGTAAAGATAGTTTCCCCTGACTGTGGCAATGACTTCGAAGAGTGACATGGCTTGGTACCTCAGTTTTCGAGGTACCATAGTTAATCTAGCCTTAAAAAAAACTTAAAAAATACCAAACCAATCAGAAGGACACTTCTAGTGTTTTTTGGAGGAGCTTTCTGCCACTACAGCCTTCAGACTTGGTTGTGGGACTAGGGAGGGAATACAGTAAGTCTGGATAGCATTTACTGCCCTTGAAACAGAGAGAGAGCATTATTCAAGAAGAACACTAGTGTATTTCTTTAGAAAATGCAAAAATACGTATTAATCTTTAAAATAATTGTTCTTGATTAAAGGAAGTGTTGGTGAGATGTTAGGTTACGGGATCAGTCTAGAACAAAGGGAATTTGGACCTTCTTTTGCTGTCTGAGCTTTAGCTGACAGAAGGATGATTAAGGCATCAAAGTATATGATTTAAAGACTGCTAGTGAAATGGCAGAATGTTTTCACATGTATGCTAATCCTTGTGGTCCCTCCAGCAGAGACAGGAAATAAACCTGTTTTGCTTTACCAGCACCTGAGTGTGCAACCTGAATCTACCCAGTGATTCCTGAATTTGTTATATTGGAAACTAACACTGCAAACTAAGAAATCCTTATCCTGGATGTATGCAATTTTCCCCTCCAGCATATGCACAAAGAAGACTGAGAACTATTGTTCAAAAATATTAAAATTTTCACCAATACCTTGATTTGTGAAAAATGTTTTGTGACAAAGTAAAGCAAAATAAATCAAAACAAAAAAGCTCACATCATTTAGAAAGAAAGAAAAAGAAATCCTATAGGGTAGTTGGCACCTGAGACAACTTCTTTATTTTGTTTATTATTTCCCACCTCTTTACTTTTCACCATCTCATGTTCAGTCACTATCCTCAGTCTTCTGTTTAAACAGTAGCTTTCCAGGGCATACGCCTCCATTTTTGTTCCCTTCGTGTTGCACTGCAAACAGTAATATAGTGAATATGACTGTTCATTTGAGTAATTACAGATTGTTTTCAATTAAAATGATGGCATCCAAGCAATTTATTCTAAGAAAGGAAGCAGATATTCACATGTACAAGCATGAAGACAAAACAAAGTGTGAGCAAATGGTAGAGCTGGTATTTATCTGCAATGAATATGGAAGTGAATGCAACTCCAAGGAAAGCAAAATTGCTTAGCTCCATTCTAGGAGAAATGTTGTGCAGTTAAACTATAATGGCTCAGAACGAAAAGACTGGTTATTGGCTGTAGCTGCACAATAGTTTCTAATAAAAATCAATCACTGATAAGCTTGTGATGTTGAAAGGGACTGAAAAGTATATCTCAAATCAGAAACTGACAACATGACTAAGAAAGCCTTGGCAAATTAATGTATTTTTCGTTTGTGCAGCATTTGCTGTTCACTGAATTTCACAACTTGTCTATACAACCAACAGCAAAAAGACCTGATGTAGAATCTCATTCCAGCTGCTAAACAAGAAAAAAGTTGAACCTATGTGAAGTACTTATAAGGTCAGGGAATGTAGATGTGAACTGACAACAAGGTTATCATGAAAAAGCTTAAACATAGATTCCACAGACTGAGTGAATTCACTCAGTCTAAGAGTGTTAATTAACTAGTTTTTGAGTTAATTAACTGGTTTTAACCCAATTAACTAGTTTTTATCATTTCTGTGACAGGTTAGTGGCACTTACCTTTTTTTTTATAGAGTTTTGATATGAAGAAATTATTATGGCCAAACAGAAAATCTTATCTTTTGATAAACTCAGGCTGCATTTCTCATGCCTCATTATGTTGTTGATCTCAAAAGATCAGGGTTGTCTATGGAGTTGCTAATCAGAAAAACTTATATTTTTAATTGTTCTCTTTTATTAAATAATACTGATTGGTTGATATGGATGGAGCAGGGCAGACAAAGGATTTTGTTCAGAGAAATATAGGTAAGCTGACAGCATTGATCCATGAAATCCAAGTTAAGTGTTGGCTAGTTGGCTAAGAAATGGAACAATTCTTGAATTGCTCCTCAGCTTAGCTGTCAGCTTAGCTGTTAGTTGCCCTAAAAGGCCACAGTCTGTAAGTAAGCTTGAAATTTGAAATGCTTAGAGAGGCATCCATCATAGTCTTTGAGATTCATTGAACAGCAGGAGAAAACAGAAGGCAGCCAAGTTTGCAGGAATAGAGCAAGCTCTGGGTGAAAATTGTGTAATTTATAGAAGAGAGCCACCTGAAAAACAAACCTGTTGAAAAATATCCTTCTGGTCTCATCTACTTTAATTTAGTGTCTGTCATGATGAATTTCAAGAATGTACTCTGCATAGCTGCAGAAGGGCATGGCTTCTGCTTAGTTTTTAGGCCAGATTACCCATGTCTCACGCTGTACCTTTTTAGCTCTTGCAGCACAGTATTTTCCAGCAAAAAGCTGACATCTTTTTGGCATTGTCACTATGCCTGATTATACAATGGTGCAATGATGGACCTCTCTGACCTGGTAGATTATCCTTACAAGTCATTTTCTATCAACATATGTGTCTTTCATAACATTAATTGTTTTTGAGGAGAATTCCTGGGATAGACAGTGACTCTCTGACTGATCTATTAGCAAAATGCCTTAGAAAGTTGACAGTGTTATAGCTGAGATGGTGCAGTTATTTACAGTTTTACTTCTTTGACGGTTCTGATGCTAAAGTGTCTGTTCACAGCCTTTTGAATTCAGTTGGTTGTAATCCTGACAGAAGTACTGCTGTGCTATATGATGGGGTCTTCTCCCTGTTAGCAAGCTAATAATAATAACCTGTGCAGTAAACACGATGCACTAAGAAGTTAAGCTGCAAGTTTAACTTGTCCGTGTTGATAAACTGCATGAAGTGGATTATGCAAACTATTATTATTTATTAGTGCAGCTCAAACTTACTGTTTTGTATTTAGTTCCAGTGTGCTATCTATAACCCACAATAACACTGTAAACTATCAGTCTGTGATTACATAACTTGAATCTCCCCCTTCCAGACAAACTAGCTGCATTCAATCTGTAGCTATGGTGACTAGGTAGGAGATTTATTTACAGGTCCTAATAACATACGGGTCTAGGTTGACTTATTGTGTCTATTACTTTTTTTACAAACGTACAGGTTCCAGAGGTTCCAGAGTGGATCAGGGAGAGCAGAAATGAATACACGAACAAATTGGTCATTTGCTTCTACTGTAGATTTAAAATACAACAGCACTTAAGGGGGTCAATTAACCTTCTTCAATAAGAAGGGCTAAAAGGCAGATTAACTAGAGATGGCAGCATGAGAAATCAAGAAGAAAATGCTGTAAGAGAAAAAAATAGCAGGAAAATTAGTAAGAAATGTCTTTTAACTAAAATACCATTCTCAGTGTGACATCTGTTTTCCATGCAGATGTAGGATGGGCAGTGGATCCCTCTTTTATATCCTCCTTACCTCAATTCTGTTTCAGTTTGATAATGACTACTGAATGTTTAGGGATGTTCTGTGGGAATTACTGGCAAAGCTGAGAGGAAACATACAGGTTTGTTTTTCGTTTATTTCATAAGAAACATTTACAGGTCTTGAAACTCTAGTACATTTATTTGGTGAGTGTTTCTTTACAGTACTGACAAAAAGTCTCACACAACTTGCTCTTCTCTTCAATTGTGTGAGCTTCTCTTTCTGCAGTACTTTCACCACCTAAACTGGTAGACATAGCTACTTATTATTATCCTCAGAAAGATGTTTGCATGCAATATGGCATTTCTTCCATCTCTCATCATTGGGGTGGTGAGCCCCTGGCACAGCTGCCCAGAGAAGCTGTGTTGCCCCATTCCTGGAGGTGCTCAAAGCCAGGTTGGATGGGGCCCTGAACAGATGAACTGGTAGGGGGCAGCCCTGCTCATGGCACAGGTTGGGACTGGATGAGCTTTGACATCCATTCCAAACCAAACCATTCTAGGATTCTATGATTTCATTATATCTGCCAACAGTTGGGTTCCTTTTTTTTTTTTTTTTTTTATCAATTTGATAAGATCTGTCCCTACTTCCTTCATTTGGTTTCACTAATAAAAGCACGTTGTGTGTTTATTTGAGATATCTTGCAATAATCTTTGATTAGTCTGTGAAGAACATGAATGGGTTTCCTATAATCTCACAGTATCTTGTGTACTGTCAGGGTGATATGGTCTGTGGCTGTCAAGAAAAAATCTGAAATGTCTCTATCCAAAAGAGAATAACAAGCCTGTTGAAGTCTCTCAACTTGTTTGAACCAGGAATTTATACAGGAGAATTCAACTGAATATCTCTGGGTTAATGCCTCATAGTATAGTCCAGTGGTTGATGGCAGATTGCAGAAGAGCAGGCAGAAAGAGTTAAAGATATATTTCTCATGAGGGTTGAAGAAAAGTAATGAGGAATACATGGTTACAAATGTGCAAGCCTCCTGGATGAGCAGGGAAACAGTCTAATGCTGATATTTGAAACAAATAATAGTCCTCTGCCTGGGGCTTTAATTCTTCTCACTGTCAAGTCTTCTGTTGTCTGTCTGATTGTTTGGGGTAGGGAAAATGGAGAATGTTGGAGAGAGCAAATCCCCATTATGAACTAACAGAAAAATGACAAGGAAAATAGCAGCAATTGTCAGGAGCATGTTTTAAACGTCTCATAAAAGGAAAAAAATATATTCAGTGAAGCATTTAGTTCACTTAGTTTTTATGGTGCTAGGCAAATAGAGTTATGACTGCAAGTAATAGAACATGTAATTGTATGCATGCTTCTCTCGGATTACCGCGGTCAGCAGAATGGTGGTAATGATAATTAAAGGTATTTTGAAAACACAAACTGTTTGGAAGTGTGCCTGGGAATGGGATTTTAGGAAATTGATTTTTCTTTTAATGGAAAATGGTTTCCATTAAATTTTCAGTGGTAAACTTCAAACTAAAATGTTGCTTCACAAAATTATTTTCATGATGATACTACCAAATGACTGTCTTTTCCTTTTCTAACTCTGAGGTCTTTGCTAATTTCAAAAGTTTAACCATTTCTTGCCTTCTCTTTTTTGTTCTTGCCACATAAAACAAGAAGATTACAGGTATGGATTTTTCTTTTGTGCATTTTTCCTTTTTGCATAATAAGTCCTTCTAAGCTGACTTTTAGAAAGAATTACTCAATTCTTTTGTTCAAGAGTAAAAAAGTATAAATAAGTAAAAGGAGAGATTGCATATCAAAAATATTCAGTGTCTTGAAATCTAAGCATAGGATGTCAGTGTGAATTAGTATTTTCAGTTTAAAAACAACAAACAAACAAGAAGCAATTCTTCTGTTAAGCAGTTTTGAAGAGAAGAATCACCCTTTCTTCATCAATGTGCAGCCAGACATATTCACTTTGTGTTGAGATGTCTCCATATAAAGAATCATAGAATTGCAGCATTGGTTTGGGTTGGAAAGGGCTCTTAAAGATCATCTAGGCTGAGACATCTTCCACTACATCAGGTAGCTCAAAGCATTGTCCAACTTGCAATGAAAGGATATCCACAACTCCTCTGGACAACGTGTTCCATTGTCTCACCACCTTCATCATAAAAAATATCTTTAATAAAAAATACATCCAATCTAAATCTACTCTCAATCAGTTTAAAACCATTGCCCCTAGTTGTGCTACTAAGAGGAATTCCATCAGCTGGAGCTGTATGACTAGAGCTCTCAACAGCATCTATGTTGTTCTTTGTTGTAGAGCAAATAAAATCAGTAGAATGAATGTGTAAGAGAACTTTCTGGAGTACATCCTGCTTCAAAGGCTTCTGTCCCTCGCATGTATACACTAAGTGTACTTCAGAACTTATCTCAAAGGGAACTTAAGAAACAGCTTAATGTTTTCTTCAAAATCCAGACAATTAATAAGAAGTTGTTCAGTTTATTTATGTGTATCTGTCTCCTTACCCTTCTCATCCAGACAAACATTTTTGTGCTGCATCACAATTTCTTTTTTCAAGCCTTCCCCCAAGGCAGCTATTTCAAATGATTTATTAGAGCACAAATACTTCAGCACAAGATAAAACCATGGATTCATTCTACAACTCGGTGACAATTGGCTGAACTGTCAATTAAACAAATTGCTTGAGTACGTTTCCAAGTCTCTTAATTCTTCAGAAATAATAATAAAAAAAAACCTCAGAAGTCCAGAGCTGGCCTGCAGGGAGGGATTAACATAGTAAAAAAAATCATGTTTAACCTTTTCAAGGTAAAAGCTTCATAGAGTTTAGTTACTGACTATTTTTCTGTTGATGATATTCTTATTCCTCTTGTGCTTCTGCAGCTAGAACTATTCGTAACAGATCTTTGCATAGCATTAAATTAACATTTTCCATTTCTACAGTACTTTATTCATCACTGCATCTAAAAACTTTTTACAGATGACTCAGTTGTGTGCTGGCAAGTGAACATCATATGAGCTCAGTGCAAGAACATTGTATAAGAGCTGGCTTTATTTCTTGTAGTTGCCACTTACCTTACAGGAAAACTTTTAAGGATCTCTTGAAACAGCAGAAACAGATGTTGAGTTTTTCAGTCTCTCATTCGATTTTCTGAGATACTGTCTGTCTCTCACTTTCTCTCTTCCTAGTCCAAGGAAAGTAGCCTAGCTCTGTGTCTGTACTGGTCAGCAAAAAAAACCACAGGATCGCATTTCATCTTTCAGTGTAGATTTTGAGTCAGAATGACCAGGAGGGAAAACAAAAAGTAAGAGGTCAGAATTATACTAGTACCCGACAAAAAGCAAGACTGTATTTTTGTCAGACACTTAAATGAAAACGAACATTCTAATCATATGAATCTATAATGTCATGTTGTTCACTTCAGTGTCACACCACAGTCATATGGAAATCCTTCGTCTACCCTGGAATTCAGTTCAAGACATTCAGACTTGCAGAAGCATGCTGGTGGTCTTTCTCTGTGTACCTTCCTTTAATCTTCTGCTGCCATTATGCTTGTGTTTCCCTACTTCTCTCCACTGAGCAGCAGCTTGGTAACTTGGATAGGTATGCATGCCTCAGTGTTAGGAGGGCTTCCCATGGTACTCAAAATGTGGGCTGGAATAGTCCTTTCCTCCTCCCTTCTTCTCTCTACTCCACTCCTTTCAGTATCTTCTCCTCTTCTTTTTTCTTGCAGAAAAAAAGACCATTCATCTCCTGTGATAGTGCCTGGAAATTATCTTCCTGATTCACTCACTTTGGCAGTACAGAAATGTGTTTCGTTTTGTCCTCGTAACGCACAGGAGGAGCTATTTTGAAGGCAGTTTCTTCTGCAGTGTTTAGTATAAAATCAACTAAAGGTTGGAGGAAGACAGCAATAAAAGGCCATTTCCAAAAGTTTCAGAAGCTTAGGCTTAAAGTTAAGCTCTTCAAAATGAGGAAAGTTTTTGTCTCTTTTTTTAGCTAGTAGACTTGTTCTTCTTCTTTATACAAAAAGAAATGTGTGAATTTGAAGAGGTGCATATTAAACAATTAGGATCAAATCTGTTGTTGTCAGTGCCTGCAGTACAGGCAGAGCTTTTGAAAGCACTTACAACTTCTGAAAGTCTGAGGATAAACATGACGAAAGGCAGTTTTCTCTTCTCTGTTCCCTACAGAGAAACTCCATGTCCAAGGACAGAAGAAATAGCATGAAATGTTCTGCCAACAACAGGCTTAAATGTGGGACCAAAACTGAGGTGCAGTTTCTCTGATTAATATAAAGATTCCGTTAGATCAGTAGGCGTAATTAAAAACACATGAATGTGTAATGAAAATGAGAGTTTTGCATTTGGAATAACAGCTTGTAACTTCCATAGAAATGCCTTATTTTCCCTAGTAACACTCATGCTCAATTGTGCTGAGAAGTGTTCAGAATGTACCTACATACTAGTTCTACATAACAGAGTGTTCAGTGAATGCTGTAAATATAGCAGTGAAAATCAAGACTTATGCAGTCACCACTGCATCAAGCAGAAATTTGTTTGGCATATAAGATCTCAGAAATGAATCTTTGAAAATAAAGCTCCTAAGCTGCTAAAGAAGACAACATGCTACCACTTTTCTTTTCTTTAGTTTTAAATGGTAGGAGCTTTGTGTGTAACCTAAACTAACAGAAATTTCAAAGTACGGATTAAGGAAAAAAATAATCTGTCTCTAATACAACTAATGGCTGTATGATTTTTACTGCTTGGATGAATGTTTGCACTAAAAGATAACCTTCCTCTGAATCTTCTTAAGAAATCATGGGGAAAGAAGCTTCCTAGTTTGAAACTTAATTTCTCTTGAATCATTTAGCACTTCAATTTTGATTTTCTTAAAATACCACAGAAAGCATTTTCTGTTCATGTCATAATAATAATAGTCAAGGGACTGGCATGTGAGAAGAGATATCTTCACAAGTAGAAATGAAGGGTGTTTTGAGGGAGAGAATTGGTTGTTCAGAGAGCTGCAGGGATGTAAGAAGCACACAAGTTTTTGGAAGCCGACTGGAGATTTTAGGTGCTTAGCTTTATGGTTGCATTTTTTGCCTTCTGAATTATGCCCTGTATCCCACTTCTCAAGTAAAAGGAAAAATGCAATAAATAAATAGAGTTCTGAATTGTGAAGAATTGTTTGGACATGTTATTCTCCATTTGTTTTAAAGAATGAAAGCAGATATTACCAATGGTTCTTTAATCCAAACAACTGCACAGCATTTTTAATAGAGACCTTAGGAGGGGTTGTAGCAAGCATTCAGCAGTGCTCTACTTTTTTCATTGTAGAATAAAAAATATTTTACCATCTACTTCAAAAGAAGGCCTTTTTGAAATAGCATCTGTTGCTATGAATGACTGCTATTTCTTTAGGAGGTGATGGTAGAGATAGTGGGGATCATGAACTGGAAAGGTCTGGTGGTTCTCTGATTCCATATTCCTCCTGTTGCAGCATATATCATATAATGTCATATGTAGTCATAGCATATTATCTTAAAACAGCTAAATTTCTTGGCTTAGCTTTTTATGCTAACAGCAGCTCTGATGCCATACTTCAGTGGATTTTAAAACTGGAGTCTGTCATTTTGAATCCATATTATCTAGTCAAGACATAGTAGCACACCTTGGAAATTATTCCTGCCTCAGAAGAACAGTCTCAGGTTTCTAGTCTCCATTCTATCTTTGAAAAATAAGAGAACGTGAAAGAAGTTTCTTCTTATGCACCCACCAAAGTGCACAAAAGGTTTGGAATCTGATCTTTGAACATGATGAAGACTGTTTCTGAGTCTTTGATACCTTAAAGATTTAGATAGATACACAAAGATCTAGATGGATACCTTAAAGATACTAGATTTTTTTCCCATTTAACAAGATTCAAGAATCACTTATGTTGGCAAGTGGATCATCAAGTCTAATCATCAACCTAATTCTACTAGGTTTACCATTAAACCTTTTCCTTAGTATTATTTCTATATAATACATACCTCTTGGGATGGCAATTCCACCACTTCCCTGGGAAGTCTGTAACAATGCCTGAACTCCCTTTCTGTGAAGGAATTCTTCCCCGTATCCTGCCTAAACCTCTCCTGGCACAACTTGAGGCAGTTGCATGGTGTCCTATCACTTGTCACCTGAAAGAAGTGACCAAAACACCTTGCAATCTCCTTTCAGATAGTTGATAGTTGAAAGAAAACTCCCCTCACTGTCCTTTTCTCTGGACTAAACATCTCCATTTTCCTCAGCAGTTCTTCTTATGTATAGTTTTATATTTACCTAAGTATGTGGTTTTCCAAGTCTCGCAAGAGGTAATTAGAAAAGAATTCTATATTGTTTAAATATGTTAAAGGCTTGTATACATACTGAATAATTTTATTTTTACTTTCTTCTCTCTTTCTCTCTCTCTCTCTCTCTCTCTCTCTCTCTCTTTTTAATTAAGGAAAATTACTGTATACTGAGGGAATGGGGAAAAAATGGGACTGGAAAAGGGCAGAATAAGAATTCAATTCAGCAACAAATCTTTATTCTGGCCTCCCTAGAATATTCATTTGGCCCTAAATTACTGACAGTTTTCTATGTTCTCTTCTATAACTCTGCTGTTTCTCAGAAATTCATTTTCTTAATTTGGAGAGAACTGAGCTATTGCCTTCCACAGCAGGTCCAAGGTTATCATGCCAACTGTTTGTCTTCTTTAATGTGGCTCTGAAATATGCATTCGTATTATTAAGTTGGCAATAGACTCTTGACAGAAACGCTACAGTGTCAGATACTCCACGTTAGAGTCAGAATTAAGAAGAGATGTGCTCGTTATTTTGACAATATGTTTTTTGACAATGTTAGATGCATCCTCACTTACGTGACTGATTATTAGTGTAAAAACGGAAACACAGTCCTTCTGTATGATTGTCTTCAGCTCTTAACTTTCGTTACTGTATAAATAGCATCCATGCTCATTTATTTTCAGGCAATTTCAAACCCCCTCAGCTCACTGCTACACCTCCTCACAACCTTCCAGGAGAGGTTAGCCTCATTACTCACCTAAAAATCTGATAAATCTTTATTTATTTATTTATTAAAGCTAGACTGTCTTGCAGACAAACAGTCTCTTTCTTACTGCTGAAGTAGTTTGAAGTCATTTCTGATACTCACTTTTTGGTCATCATTGCTTTGGGCAAGTCCAACAATTCATAATTCAATTATTCAATTATTTCTCAAGCATCTAGCTATGGATTACTTCTTTTCCTTCTTGGAAAGATAGTGATGAAACGACTTACCACCCATGGAATTTGTAATGTGTTTTTCAAACAAAGATCACTTCATGCAATCAAGTTCAGAAATGTGGGTCAGCTCTCTCTGCGTATCTATAAAGAATAATGTTATAGCTTACAGCACAGATGTGAGATAAAAATTCTTCTCAGTATGCGTTTTTCTTGACTCATTTTATATTACCCAAAGAAATGGGGAGAAAAACATGGAACCATGTTGGAATATTTTATATTTGAGTTAAGATAAGTGAGAAAATCTGTTTAGCTTGTAGGCTGTTTAGCACTGTATATTTGCTAACTTTTAAGAAATTTGTGTTTAATTTCAAGCCATAAAAATCTTGTTAAACTCAAGGTAGAACTGATAGTATAGTTCAGTCATTTAAAGGTGGAAATACTTACTATACGGAGGTAGTAACTGTCTTGGAAAGAATTCCTAGGTCTGAGTTTTAGACAGTTAGTGATGTGCCAAAGAGGAAGGCATGTCAGAGGTGGAGTACAGCTCCAGGGTGCACTCTTGATTAGGCCTGAATTTTAAGCTACCCTTTGGAGTTTCAAATCAGAATATGCTCATGTTGCCCTCTATTTGTAGTGAATTCTTTTTGAGCCCATACTCAATTATTTTCTTTCTTATTCTCTTACTTCATCATCTGTTTTCTCCCCAGGACAGTATGCCTCATATTCCTTAACAAAGTCAGCAGGAGCTGAGAAGGCAGGACTTCAGTGGATTTGAATTCACACCATGATCTCAATACTTCTGAATAAAGAGCTGCTCCACTCCCATCTGACCAGGCACTTTTTGCAGCTTGCCTGAAGGGGCCTGATTTAGTTAACTTTTGTTTGCTGATGTGTTTTTCAAGATATGTAACTGTTGTAAATTTGAAAACATAGTTTCTAGAAGGTAGTATCTCTGCTAGAGATCATATTTGTGTCCAGAATGGCATTTATGCAGAATCAGAGGAACTTTTCATACCATTAGTTGCTAAAGAATCCTAGCATTTCTAACTCCTAAGGGAAAAAAAATGCAGAAAGAAGCCAAGTCATGATCTCCTTGCCGCATGTTTGAACTGTGAAGTTAGCATTCGGTCATTGCTATTAGTGTAGTCAACAAAATTTGTTTTGTGTTTTCAAGCCAACTAGCACTTTGGGTTTGGTGTCAGGAGTGTTATGATAAAAGAGTGATAACCTGTATTATTTATTTTGTTTTATCTGTATCATTTATCTTGTCCTTTATGCTTTCTTGTCCTTTCAGGATGCAAATAGGACATCGAAACACTTTTTCCCTATGTAGCTGGATAGCCTACCCCTTACTCTCTGTGCTAATGAAAACCTGCCTTTAACGAAGATCTGCCATGAGGATGGTGGATAGACTAAGAACGGGGAGGATGGTGTTTATCTCATCTGTTCTTTCTGAACCTGTTGTTGGAGGTCTCAGGCTCACGCTAGGAGGTGTAGAATGATCTCTGGGGTAGGGAAGCACTAAAGCATCTGCTATATCCTTCCTTGAGAAATTTTGCATTTGATTTTATGTAGATTGTTTCTTGACAAAGCTCAGCTGCTGTATCCTAGATCAAAGTTAAATTCTCATTAACTTTTGAGAGGCAATTGCTATCAGAGGTTAGCCACAGATTTACTCTGCCATGTCTTTGAGAGTATGGAGGTTTGTTTGTTTGTTTATTGACCATATTACAAAAAAATTGGGATCATATTTTGAGGAAAAGCAAGTATGTTGGAAAGAAAAGAAAAAGATTGAAAAACAATTCACCTGGCACAGAAAAATGAAAGGACATAAAGGAAACATAAATCTCTAGGTATAATTATTTACATTCAGTAAGAACAGCAGTTGACCAGGTGGTTCAACTGTGCTGTATTAACATGCAGGTGTTGCCAGACTAAGTCCTGCATGTTTTCATCTCTACTAGGTACTCGCATAAAAGCTGTCTTGTGTCTAGGACTTAGACCTCAGCTGAAAATTGTGCTAAAGCAGGAACTACCATACTTGAGGCTTTGCCCCTTCAACACCCCACCCATTATACTTATTTTATTTATTTATAATTAGGATGACACAGAGGTAAGAAGATAGGCTTTGAAAAATGGACATGTATAATTGCAGATGCTGCATTTGTGTGCAGATACACTCAGGTATTTGAAAAGCTATTTGATGATTGGTTATGATTGGGTTTGAGCTATGAGTGCAGTTGTAGGCTATGATACAGAGCAGTGGGAACTCATGTAGTTGCTGAGGGTGGAAGGGATCTCCAGAGTCATTCTCGTTTTAACATCCTTGTGCAAGCAACTTCCTTCTGAGATTTAATTTCAAAGCAATTTATATTCAACACTGTGCTGCAGCTAAATGTGGAAATGCTCTGTAGAAGTTTCTGAAGAACCTTTGCTGAAGAACTGAAAGAAAAGCACATTGTTGACAATTTCAGTAAACCATTTACATTCCTCATGTTGCTGGGGTCTTTTTAGCTACCACCTGAAGATAAGAATTACTTTACCAAATGCTTTCAGGAATTCAGTTGTAGGACAGGAAATGTCATTCTCAAAGGTTACTTGAAAGAAAGAGAACACTGAGGACTTGACATGTGTTATGAGAAGAATCAGAAATTTAAAAAAACCATATTGATTTTCAGTTCTCTCATATGTGACAGTCTTATGACAGCCTTTCACAAAGTCTAGCACTGAGAACATCTCATCACTTATTCTGCCACACTTGGTTTACTGTAGAGGCAAAAACTCTGATCTCCTGTTCTCCAGGTTGAAATTCCCATGGCTCAGCCTGGTAGGGAAGCTGAGGTCCCCAAGGCAGCATGCTGTGCAAGGTTGTCTCCAGAAAGTGTATTCACAGAATCACAGAATTGTAGGGGTTGGAAGGGACCTTATAGATATGGAGTCCAACTGCTAAAGAGGGTACCATAGAGTAGGTTGTAAAGGAAAGTGTCCAGATGGGTCTTGAGTATCTCCAGCAAAGGAGACTCCATTGCCTCTCTGGGCAGCCTGTTGAGTGCTGCTGTACCCTCACAATAAAAATGTTCTTTATTGTGTTAGCATGCAACTTTCCATGATCCATCTTCTGCCCATTGCCCTTTGTTCTATTGCTGCACACCACCAAAGAGTCCACTCTCATTGATTTGGCGCCTGCACTTAAGATGTTTGTGTGCATTGATGAGATAACTTCCTAGTATTTTCTCCTTCAGGCTGAACAGTCCCAGGTCTTTCCTCATACAGGAGATGTTCCAGGTCTTTCTTCAGTGCTGTGAGCTTCCAGAAATCCTGAGATACTGAGCCGAAGGGCTTGGAGAAGTAATGAATTATGTATTAATTATATGTCAAGCCAGAGCATCACTTCATGGACCATCCACAGTGCCTCATTTTGGTATTTCAAATCACCAAATTATAGAACCAAAGAATGGCATAGGTTGGAAGGTAAATTGAAGTTCATTCAGTCCCAATCCTCTGTCATGGGCTGGCTGCCACCCACCAGCGGCCCAGGGCCCAATCCAGTCTGGCCTTGAGTGCCTCCAGGAATGGGACACCCACAGCTTCTCTGGGCAGCTACGCCAGAGCCTCAACACCCTTTAAGGAAACATCCAACCTGAATCTTCTATGTTTTGGTTTATAACCATTTCTCCTTGTCCTATCACTATCAGACCATGTAAAAGCTGCTATCCCTCCTGCTTATAAGCTCCATTTATGTACTGGAAGAGATCTCCCTGAAGCCTTCTCTTCTCCAGAATGAACAAGCCCATCTACCTCAATCTTTCTTCATAGGAGAGGTGTTCCAGCCCTCTGATCATCTTTGTAGTCCTCCTTTGATGCGAAGGACTTTTCTTACTGAAACATCTTAATTTAGTTTTGCAAGGTCAATAGTATACACCTGTATTGAATTACCAAAAGCTTTAAGATTAAAAATGTTTATTGTGTATGGATGTTATTCATGTTTAATATAGAAATAAGGTTTGAAACTGGGTTTGGCAGTAGTTTGATTGCAGTCCTTCTTGGACAGAAAGGAAACTGGAGGTCTTCAGGTTGGCTGTTGATAAATTGATTTCTTAATGTTTTTCCTCTGTGAAGCCAATTTTTCAGGTTGTTTCAAGCTTTAGTGGGGAACCTAAGCATGCTGAAATGCTTTTATTTAAAAATTACATCAGGAACATGATAATTACAAAGGTGAATTTCCTGTCTGAGTCAAGGAACAAGACCAACTGCTTTCCTGTTATGTCATGTGTTCTCTTTAATAAGCCCAACTTCTAATGTCCATTACTAAACGCTCACGCTTTTATTTCCCTTTCTTTTTTTAAAAAAAAAAAAACAAAAAAAAACAAAAAACAAAAAAACCCCCAACACTTTATGTTCATATCTTCTAGGGAAAATCTTAATAATGTGTATCTTCTTAAACTTAACAATATGTGTTTTAAACCTTGAGGCCTAGGAAAGCAAGCCAGGTATGTCCCCCAGATACTCAGGAACCTTCAGTATTCTTCTGAATGCTGTCCATGTCTGAGTGCTTCTACAAACCTGAGCCAGGGAAGGTGAAACTGTCCCTGTGGACAGCTAAGGATAGGGAAGCCTGACTCCAGCATGCAGTGGAGGCACAAGAATTTGGGCAAGGTTGAAAGACACAGAAAGGGCATTTATTATAGTTAGGCAGAGCTGTCTGAGTTATACTGTAATTTAGAGAACTGATGGGGTGTTTTAAGCAAAGCTCCTGATGCAAAACAGAATCTCCCATGCTCCAGTTCCCTGGGGATTTAAAAGGAGCCTGCTGCTGTTTTTCACCTTGAATTTCTACCTCTTTCTGTTGTTGCTAACATCTTTCCCTACTCATCTCTTTTCCATGCTCTTCTTAGGGTTTCACAAATCCTCTCAGTGAGATGCTTGCTGTCAGCCATATATCCTCCTATGTGGTTCTTGCTATGTGGCTGTCTTTTTCTCAAGCTCTCATGCTCACACTCTTTACTTTTCGTGTCATGCATCTGTTTTCACCAAGAGGTTTAAAACAGGCTAGTATAAGGAGCAATATTCACCTGTTGGCAACCATGGCACTTTATGACAAGTATCAAAATTTTCATTATTTGTTAACTGATACTAATGTTTTGGTAAAACTCTGGGACATCCTCCTTAAAAAAAACAGATCAGAAATTAATTTTGTTGCTCCATGTCACAAAGTACAGTTTGACTCTGCAAGGCTGTTGTGTGCTGAAGCTCGGGATTTGGGCATGCAGTCACGTACCATGTCACATGCCACTGTGATCAAATTAAAATAGTGAATCACATGAATGTGATGCATGGGGATAGTGCAGGTGAACCAAGAATGTCTTTACAAATCACTCTCTGCCCTCTTCTACGTCAGTCATACACAAACTGTCCCCAGATGTCCCATAAGGCCTCTTTTGTTACAGCATTCCTCAAGCTCAGGCACACACACACACAAAGAAAGCTAGAAGTTCCTGGTCTTTTTCATGTAGAAAAAGAATACAAAGCACATTAAAACCTTCCAGCAGTGACCAAGCTGTGGTATTGCCTACAGAACCTCGCACAGGTACAAGAAGCCAGAAATTAATGCAGAACAGAGAGTTAATTTTTATTTATTTATTTATTTATATGGACAGAATTATCTTTCAAAATTAGGAGAAAGGAACGTTTTGTTGTCTCCTTCTTCTTCTTCTTCTCTTCTGTAGATAATTTACCAAAACTTAAGTTCTGTTGTCCTTGGGCTTTGCGTTCCAATTTTGGTCTCTCCAAGTAGCCTTTCACACTTGCCAGCACTGGACACAAAATATGAGCCTGTATGACATTTTCTCTGAGTCGGAGTACATTTTCTGTGTTAAATAATTACTTTAATAATGCTGTAAGGATTGGATTTGAAAGAGCACTTTGAGATCATTGTAAGAAACGCTTGTTATTCTCACTGGAGCAGTCGCCAGATGGAAGTGGTGAAGTCTTGTTCAGTATGCAAATGTTTCACAGCATTTCCAAGGATACTATACTTTTTTTGTATGTTGCAGGTTTCTTCTGGTTTGTTAGGTATAAATGACAGAAGGTTGCCAAGTTTTTAAAATGGGGGGTTATTTGTTGAGTATTCAAACAGTATTAGGAACTGGGAAAGATTCATTGCAGTGTCACTCAGCTGTGTGCTATTTGTTCCAGAATTTGGAGGTAGATCATGCTTCTTCCTCAATATTTCTGACTCATTTTCTTGTGCCATACTATTTTTTTTTTTTTCCCCCATATCATCCTGTACTGTTTTCAGATCATATTTAGTGTTTTTGCATTTGCAGCTCTTGGGTTACTGGACAAACTCCTTGTAGAGAACCTTGTAGATGCAGCTCCATATCCTCTTCTGCAGTAGGAGTGTGTTCTGGAGGAAGAGCACAACATCTATTTTGACTTATTGGATTTCCTAAAGAGAAGTCTTTGCTCCTTCAGAAGAAAAGGGATCATCTGTACTGGTGTGGGCTTGTTGCTTACATGCTGGAATGCACTATTCTCCTAGAGCCTGACTTCCAGTAAGTTCTTTGTTATGCTTGTAGTTACTGTGTGCATTTAAAACACAGGAATTTCCTCAGTCTCTGTTATTTGGACTCCGGGTCATAAACATCAAGAATGCGGTGTCTGCTATCTTCTCCTCACTGGTGAACAGAATGCTGGGGATGAGGAGGAATTGTACAAAGCCACTATGAAAGGCTCTGATCAATGCAATGCTCTTGTTAGCTCTGTGATCATTTGTATTTTTGTCAAGAGGTCGGTAATCCTTTATACACTGTTGGCGAAAAGCACTCCAGCTGGCCTTTAAGACTGAGCTATTGAAAAGCCAAGTTTAGGCAGATAACATCCATATCTTCAGTCACTCTATCTTTCAAACTCATAGAAGAGCAGTGTACACAATTCGACTAACCAGCTTCTCTGTGCCACTGAACATTTAGTTACTGCAAAGCCATTTTATTTCATGTGTGCACTGAATCTGTAAGACATTTGTTAAAACTCAGTGTCTACTTACTCATATAGACTGGAATAATATAGAGGGAAGCAGGGAGGGGTGGAACATGAGTCTTAATAAACATTTTACATAATATAATGTATAATGTATATAATAATAAACATCTTTTTAAACATGAGTTCAAAAAGAACTCCACTCTTTATACCTTGAGATGGGTGATCTGTATGTTATGTACTACATGGGGAGAAACATTTTGCTCAGACTCACGTATCTCATTCTATTGGAGCTGTTTGGGATGAAAACTGGCTGGATCTGATTGTGCATTGCAAGATCAGATTTGCCAGGAAGCATGGTATGGTTATCAGGCCCCCTATCTTCTTAGTTAATTGTTCTGCTGAATATTTGGGATTGTTAAGGATGGTTTAGTTTTTGAAGAATTCAACTCACTGATAATTACAGTGAGGATACAATCCTTTAGATAGTTGTCAATTTTTTTTTCATATGCCCTTTGCAAAAAAGAAGAGGCCAGGAAAAAAAAACACTGAGAAGTACAACTACTGTAATTCAGACAGGATTCACATCAATGAGCCTATAAAGGCATAGGTGTTTGTGCTGATTTTGAGGGGTGAGTACTTTCTGTGATTATTATAGTCTTTCCATGGCAGTTTCGAGAACTTCAGTGACCAGATTCTGGGCTTGCTGTAAGGTAAGGAGTGAAAGAAGACAAGGCAACCTAACCCCTCCTGCTCTTTGTGAGTTGTCTCTTCCTTGAAATCAGGGTCTTCTTCTCATTAGAACTATGGATGGCTTGTCTGTAAATGGAAGGATTGATAAACATCTCTTCAAATAAGGTACGCCTGACCTATCTCTCTCCACATTTGCTGTCAGTAAGACCTGGCCACTGTATCTATTTCATGCTCAGCTTGTGCAGTCTCATCAGTCCAAAGTGGACATGGTGAGGACTGCTTTCTGGGACCTGATCAGGTTTTGTAGGAGGTACACGGTTTTCAGTGCTGGAACTGGTTCAAATCTTGTGCATGATCTGTAGTCACATCTTGTACTGGAGTGGACCTAATCATGCTCACCCTATTGCAAAAATTAAGAGCAAATGACTGGAAACTGTTAAAGAACTAGTTCAGATCCTGGCTGCTATTTCTTAGCAAGGAGCATTGGGCCTGGAACAAGTTTGATTTATCAAAAACCTGCTCTAGTTTTGCAAGAAATCCATTGCACTCTAATTTGTAATGTGAATGTGCTGCAGTGGGATTGTATAATGCTGTGGTATAAAATTTTGATATGCAGTATAATTGGCCTTGTGTCTTTATCTCAAATAGAGAGAGAGAGAGAGAAGGGAGGACATCCAAACCTTATAAAGGAAGTGTTGCTATGACAATTTACACCATCTAAAAATACACTCCTGGAAAACTTAAGAGCACAGCTAGTAAAAGCAAGGTTCCTATTCTAGGGTGAAACTGAACAATTTACTGAGAGCTCAGAAAGTGGTGATTCTGCCAGGAGAATTTTATCCTTGACTTATACCTCTACAATAAAAGAGTTTAATGTCCACAGTGGACGGTAAACATTTAAAAACACCATCCTGAAGTTATATGGAAAATCCAGCTTTTAAATCATAACTCTGAATTCAATTCCAATCAATATAATAGTTAAACCACAGTTACCATAATGCCACTGCAGGCATTTTGGTGGCTGGATTTTCTGTGGAGAGTTGCATGTTATCCCAATAGATTACAGTTTACAACAGGTACTCTTTTCCAGAGGTCTGTTCCACATCTACGTTATTCTTTTGCCCAGCAGCTATTCATACATGAATTGCAAATAACCCTTTTTCAAATGCACATGTAATTAGCAGTCAGACTGGAGACTTGTTTCATGCTACATTGTTAGAAAACCGATCCTAAAGAAATGAAGCACTTTAAATAAGTCCCCTTTTTCCATGTGCATAAAAGCTGCTTTTTATTTCTGTTGACTTTCAAGTAGCTGTGATTTCATTTTGGTGTTCTTGCTGTGGAGTCTAACTGTTCACAGTGCTGCACAATTACACAGTGAGATGCATGAAGTTATCCAGAACCAAGCAGAGGAAAGAATGGTGTGGGATAATGTGGGAAGAAATGCACCTGAAGTGTTCCACTGCCATTTTGTGACAGAGTAGTGGTAAAAAAAAAAACGATCTTTATGGCTTCTTTTTGTCTGTTCCGTGTCTGTGAGTTCTCCTACAGCTATCTATACAGGCAGCAGCAGAGCTAATATGTTGGCAGTTTATAGCTCTTCTCAAAAAGGTTTGCTGTGTTAGTGGGGATAGAAATGAGGAGTGACATTTTCACCTGTTGCAGGGCAATTCTGCCTAACTTCCTATCAATAAAAACTCACATATGAGAGCTTAGAGAGTGTCTGGGTGTCAGACTCCTTTAACTGCATTTTATGTGAATGCAGAAGTGTTCATGTTAGTGTGCACTCCCATTAACTCTGCAGCTCAAGTAGGAGGGTAGACTGGGTTTGTCTTGACCAGTAGTAGAGATAAAGTAGTAGGTGGAAAATGAGGAAAATACCTAAGATGGCTGGGAGCACAGAAACCACACAGTGATGTCTTTTTTGCTTCCAACTGATTTGCAATTCATACTCTTTCTGAGTAAGAGGTATAATTTAGGAATTTTATAACTCTAGGTGTGTTTTTCATTGCTTTGATGAACTCATGGCCTTTTATCTTCTAAACTTCCTACAGCATCAAAAATCCACAGCTGAAGTGTTCACCAGATAACAAAAAAAAAAAAAAAGAAAAAAAGAAAAAAATCTGCCTTATTTTTCTCAGAAGGTCTGCAAGATAATGTATAAAAATATATAAAAAAAGAAATACAAATAATTCTTAACCTACCGTGTGCATATGTCAGGTGATTTTATACTTCACATATCAAATCTACCATCTTTTTTTTTTTTTGGAGGTGAGGTAAAGGTCATAGTTTAGTATTTTTTTTTTTTAAGTTTCTGAGATTGAAAGGGCAAGGACTGCATATGATATTCAAAGTACACATGACTGTACAGTGAAACAGAATCATAGAACCATTAACAGAGCAGCAGGTTGCCCAGGGCTATGTCTAGTCAAGTTTTGAATAGCCCCATTGATACATAGTTTGGGTAACCTGCTCATTTCCTTATGTTTACATGGCATTTCCTGTGTTTCAGTTTGTGCTCATTGCCTCATACTCTGGCACTGGGCACCACTGAAAAAGGCATGGCTCCATTCTTCATATCGTCCCACCAGATGTTTATAGACATTGACAAGATCCTCTCAGAGCATCCTATTTTCTGGACCAGTTCTCAACCTCTCTTTATAGCAGAGGTGCTCCAATCCCTTGATCATCTTGATGGCTCTATGCTGGACTCTTTATAATATGTCCATGTTTCTCCTGTGCTGAGGGGGACCGGAGTGAATGTAGTACTCCAAGAACAGTCTCATCAGTGCTGAGTAGGATTGGGTCGTGTCTCTTTACATTGTCTAACGAAGCCAGTAGTACTGTTAATCTTCCTTGCAGCAAGAGCATATTACTGACTTGTATTTAACCTGGTATCCACTAGGACTTCTATGCTCTTTTTAGCAAAGCTGCTTTCCATCTGTGTGGCCCATAACATGTAGGATCCTCCTCCTTGCCCTTCTTGAGGTTCAGTGTGACATCTTGTTTCTTCCAGTCCTCAGAGGCTTCCCACAGTGACTTTTCAAAGGTAATTGAGAGTGGCCTTACAATAATATCAAATTATTGTAAGCTTCCTCAGCACTTACAGGTGAATGCCAGCAGAGCCTATAGATTTGTGCAAGTTCACCTTGTCTAAGTGTTCCCTAATCTTGTCCTCCTCCACTGGCACTAAATCTCCTTTGCCTTGATTTTCCCAATGGACTCAGTGGCTTGGTATGTTTGCAGACTGATCTTGTAAGTAAAGACAGAGGCAAAGAGAATACTGAGTACCTCTGCTTTTTTTCATGTCCTTTGTTTTGGGGCTCTTGCCTCCTTTGTTAGTGGGCCCACTTTTCCCTTGATTTTGCTCCCAGTGTACCTGTGTGAGTCTTTCTTGTTGCCCTTCACATGCCTTGCTAGATTTAATGCCAAATGGGCTTTGGCTTTCCACCCCTATTCCTACATGCACAGATGATGTCTCTATGTCCCTACTGGGCCAGCTGCCCTTGCTTTCACCTCCCATATGCTTCCTTCTCATGCGTAAGTGTAGTCAGGAGCTACTTGTTCATCCATCCAAAACTCCTGCTGCCTTTACTTGATTTCTTCTTGTTGGAACCTCATGTACCTGTGATAATCCTTCGTGTCTTATTCTCTGTTCTTTTCTTCATTCTTGTTAGCCCTGGTTTTGTTTTTGATCACCACTAAACACCATACTGATGTCAGATAACTGCTATATTTTTGAGAAATTTTCTCTCAAATTGAAGAGAGACCATGATTAAAATTAGACCAGTATGGCTTAGTTTGTGCATTACTTTTCATTTACTAAAATGCTATCAAAAAGACCTACTGTGTTTTTCTTGTCTGATTCAAATAGGACTACCATCAGGTTTTGTCATACCTATTCAATGGCCATTACTGAGGTACCATTACCACTGCAGGGTCTAACCTATGCAGAAGTGGGCAGTTCGTTATCTTTTTATGAACTTCTTTAACAAGAGAATAAATCTGCATTATGTTTTCATGTTTCTATATGAGATACTAAGAACAGAATGCTGAGGAAATCTTACTAAAGCTTGTAAACATTCTCATCCAATCTCTGAAATCCACATGAGAGGGCGCAATACAGTACATAGAAGAAATTACACTGTTCCTTCTACTGGTGTTTTGAAGAAAGCATAAGACAAAGAAAATGGACAAATTCACATTATAATTGAAAATAAGTGAGTCAAATTTGGAAGGGTCAACTTGTTTATTTGCAGGCTGAATTACTAGGCACAGTTCTCTGGACATCATCAACATAGGGACCATCCACATCCCTGCAGTACTAAAAAAAGTTTAGGAATGGCCAAAAAGCACTATTATCAGAATAGTCCCTTTGTTTTCATACAGGTCGAAAGTTAGATCATCTTTGGCTTCTTTTTCTATTGTGTCTTTCAGTTTAGGCTATGTAAATTGTTTGTAGTAACCTGCATTTTCTTAGTGAGCTCAGTTTTTAAACTGTTGTGTGGGTGGAGAAATTGGCAGAACATTGTTTTTTTACATATGGGGTATTTATTAGCAAAGATTTTCAAAATAATTATACAGTTCTTGCACTTCGGCATCATTTAATGCAACTAGAGAATGAACCTGATTTTTTTTGCAATTTTTCTGGCCTTGATTTTATCTAAAAATCAGCAAATCACTTAGCAAAGTGAAATTTCAGCGCTTTCCTTGATTTCTTTTTTAAGAATTCTGCACTTAAAAAGTAACAGCTCTGCTGTCAGTTCTACATATATTAATAACTTACCTTTTCATTCAGCTTGAGTTTTCCTCTGCACACTGAACGAGTATTATCCTTAACTGTGCATTAAAAGCCACCCTGGTACATTATTTTGCTTGTACATGTCGTATTTCTTAATACATTGTAAAGGCTACTCGCACTTATGGCAAACTGTTCCATTGGATTGGAGCCCTAGTTATACAAGTAAGAGTAGAGCTGACTCCACAGGTCTAGTGTTCTTAGCCTGAGCTTTCCTTGTATCTTTCTGCATGCTGCAAACTCCATAATCTTGTGCTGATACTTTACTTATAGTCGCCTATCCAGCAGGGTTTGTATTCTGTAAGGATAAATTGCAAAGAAATTCTTAGTGCTGTTAGCAAGTAAATCACCTGGCTGCTGAGCTGAAGGATGGATGTTCTAGCACGGTTTGGGATATAGGACTAATCAAGTAGTTTCTGGGAAGTATGATCTGAGAAATATATATATAGTTCCAGGTCTGCAGAAAAAATGGGGAGATGGTGGAGAAGAAAAGAAGAAAAATGAATTCATTAGGATAGATGCTTTTTTTAGAAATACATGTCAAAGCAATGAATAACACTCTAATAGCATCAATTATCATCTCTTGGGGTAGCTGGATGAGGACATTCCAGTCCTCACAGCGGGTTGCACAATGCAACCTTCTCTAGTTGCAACCCACTTGGTTTCTACCTCTGATCAGAACCATCCATTTCCCCTACTATATTAAGATGGTATGTACAGCTCTTTGTGAGCAAGATGAAAAAAGTTTAAAGAGATTTAAATGGAAATTGAATTTTCTTTCCAAAGGCTGGAGAGGCTCTCCCTGGATGCTGCAAGGACAACAAAATCCTTGCTACAAGGGATACTTAAAACTTTAATTTGTTTGTGAGATGACCTTCAATGCGGGAAACCACGATATATTGGAGGATTCGTGTTAGTGTCTTGCAATTTTCATGAGTGCTGTGTGTGGGTACAGCCAGCAAAGTTTACAAAGAACCAAGGCTGGATCTTGAATTTATAAAATGAAGGAGGGAACACTGAATTACTTACAGTGTTTCGAGGTTGTCATGTGTTATTGCTTCAGAATCATATATTGAGGAGGCTTTGTGAAAAGATGTGTCCTTGGATACTTGTATTACAAAGATTTTCTTTTATATTGGAATTCTTAATAGTGGGAGAATATCTATCAACTTGGAAAACAAGCTAAATATAAGCATACTTTCTAACTGCTTGTACTGAAGCTATTGTATCAGGAATCCAAGTATTTGGTATTGACTGCCTCAAAGAAGCATGGAGGAGCATAACATTTTTTTTCCTGAGGAAAGGAAAGCAAAGGCTCAGGAAAATACGCTGTACTGCTACAAGGACACTGGTTACACTGGATACTGTCAAAAATGGAAAACTTTATGAGACCCCTCACTGCTTGGTTGTCTTTAGAACTGAGCACAGTATTTCCTTTGAGTTAATATCATATCACCTTTAGAAGGTAGCAGAGATAAATAACTGTAGATATATGTTTTGTTTTGTTTGCTTTGCTTTGTTTTGTCTTGCACTGATGCTTACAGATAGGCAGCTGGCCACCAGCACTGCAGGAACCCATGGAACCCACTCTCAGGATGGGGGCTAGTGTTAGAGGAAATGTACTCAGCACTGGTATAAATATTGGGGCAATAAATAAATAATGCATTTTGGGGCTATGTCAAGTGGATTCTATCAGCGTAAGGCTGGGAGAACAAAACACTGAATATCATAGTCTCTGTATTAAGCACAAGCAAGATTTATGGAGGTAAGTCGGAGAACTGGGTTCCCAAAATGTTTTGCTTGCAGGATGGACTTTTTATTTCCCACTTCCAACACTTTAAATGTAACCTTTTTTCCTAAACAGGCTAAGGCATCAGAGCTCAGGTGAGCCCTTTCTGATGGACCTACCAATCCTGTCCTGTCTTTGCCTTGACATGTATTTTTAACTTTGTACTGACTGCACTGTATTGTTGAATCTGATGGTGGAATCCAGGCCTGAAACTACCTGTGCTAATGCAGAGTTGAAGAAAAGCCTTCACTGATTCATGTGCAATGGCATATTTGGGATTCCAGCATATTTGGATGCCTGGGATAAGTCTACAGATAAAAACAATTATACAGCAGCATGAAATTCAAGGGGAGGAGTTCTGATGTATTTGTTTTCCAGGGTGAGCATGGAAATGCTTCTCTCTATCCCAGGGAAAGGCAATGAGGCAAGGAGCAAAACAAGAAGCTTTGCAACAGCTGAGTAAGAGTTTCAACAGTAGTTAGGGAGTGGAGGAGTGGGAAGAAGCAATAATCCTTTTTACTTCTGCATAGAAGAATCTAGCAGATTCGGAACACCAGCTGTTGCCTTCCTTGCAAAGGAAAATGAGATATATTTTTGCCTTGCTTTGAAGTATGCAGAGCAGAGCACCGAGGTCAGTGATGACTAACTCAGTGATGGTGGGTGTGGAGGGAAGGGGAAGTTACATCTCTGTTCCCACCAAGCCTGCAGACTTTGCACTCTGTAGTTAGTCAGTTTCTCTCTGACCCAGTTTCTCTGGGAGAAACTCAAATGCTTTGTCCTAGGGGGATGTTGTGAAGACTGAACATTGCAAAGAGGAGACACAAGTCTGTTCCTTGGCAATAAAGTTTTTATACCCGACAGTTTTAGGATGGATTTGTGTAATCTTCTCTGCTTAGATTGTTGTACAGAGTTGGAACCTGAAGGAGAGGCTTTACCTCTTCTTTCAGCCACTGATGTCCTATTCTTGGAATTGATCTTGCCTTCCTGAATTGCTGGTAAAAATGCAGATGCCTCTTATTGATTAAAGTGGGTCTTCTTTTGGCACAGGGCATTGTCATGCTGTTCATATATGGATAGGATGTTGCAGGAGAGGCCTATATTTTCCTCTTTCTTCTCCTTCTGTTCTCATTGAGAAGAGCAGGAGAGGCTCTGATCTGACAAACCTGCATGCACAGATTGCTATCCTGAGGTAGAACTGATGGTTTCAGTGTGACCATGTGTGTCAGTATGACTATCTGGGAAAAGGTTAGTATTGGCCTGACTTGGTCTTTTAGTCCACTGCTCATGGACAGGATGTATGGGGGCAGGTTGTCAGTATTACTAAAGTATTAAAAAGAATTACTTTTATCTCAAATGCAGTGACATGACTGAGCAGTATTTGAGGTTCTGATTTCTCTATCTATGATTTATATAGAGTCATGACAACTTGTGAGAGAACTTGGTTCAAAAAAGTAAAATCAGAACTCTGATACCCAGTGATTTTGGTAGGTGTTTTTGCTCCTACCTTATATGAAGATAACAAACAGTAGTGGAAGACCAAACCTGTAATCGTGGCCATCATGTGTGCCATTTTATTGCCATTTTCTAGTGCCATGTTGTAGTTTAATGCTAGGAAGCAATTCAGCACCATGCAGCCACACACTCCCATTCTACTGCAGAGCAGAAAGAGTGAAAGATAAAAGCACAAGCGCTTCTCCACTGAGATAAAGACAACTTTCTAGGTAAAGCAAATTTATGTGTTCAAGCAAAGAAAAAACAAGGAATCCAAGGAAACTAGGGCTTGTCACAGGGAATGGCTGCTTGAGAAGTCAAACAGCATAAGTTTGATGTCTGTCTACTCCTTCTCTCCCTGCAGTTTTTACTGCTGAGCACGATGCCGTAAGAATGATGACCTCTGTAGTTATGTGGATCAAATATGTCAGCTGAAATTACACTGTCTTGCAATTGCTCCTGAAGGTGGGAGAACTGTCTGGCATTAGGAACAAATTAATACTAATTTACCATTAAGAACTTCTGTTGTACTTGTTAGTAGTTTTCTTGGGTGTGAAAGACAGATTTGTCAATGAAGACCTGCCATTATATGACATGGTTTGCTGGTTAATATTGCAGAACAGAGTTGAGGATGTTTCCATTGTGATCTCTTATGTGTACTCAGCATTTCATCTTATTCACTGGGTCAGTGTGAATTTCGTATCTAGCAAGCTAACCACCTAGTAATGATGTGAAAAATACTGTGAGTATTGACTTCTTTTTACCTTGCCTTTGCTGTAGGAAAGTGGGAAGTGAGAAATGTGCTAAGGGAAATAAAAGGAAAATTTATTGACATTTTGACAAGCCTGCCAGGCAAACAACAGTCAGTTACTCACGAATAGTCTTCTCTAGTAATGATATTATATGAACAGAATGAGAATAAAACACAGGAGCTCAAGGAATCTAACCATAGCTTATTCAGCAATGAATTTTGATTGTTACTTTAGTAATCAAGGAATGGACTGTCAAAAGTCCTTTCCTTTTTGAAGGCTTGAAAATATTCAGCTGACTAAAGATAAGTGAAGCTGGCAGTGGATCGTTACCCCGAAAGTGTATGCTCCAGTACTTTGCCTTGGTGAGCACTGTGTGTATGTGTGAGAATGAAAGAGCTGGAAAAGCTGTCTGGAAAAATTGATCAATTCTTCTACTTTATATCTGTGTGATGGGAAACTGACTGACTTACATTCTACACCAGCAGCCAGCTATTTTGTTTTCCAAGTTAGGACTGGGGAGAATTAGTTATTCTAGTTTAGAAGTCAGCAGGATGGGAAGGGAATGGGAGGAGGGACAGCTTCTGGGTTTTAAAGCAGAGAAAAATAAGACTCTCTTGTGACAAGACTTTATTATTTTGTCACTGTCCAAACAGATGATACAATAACTTGATGTCAGATTTTCACACTGATCCTCCTGAAATTAGCAGAAAAACAGGGAAATCTCTGAGATTTTCAGTGAGATTTTTTTAATGTTGTTTTCTAATTAATGCATAGGGTTTTTAGCTCAAGTATAATTTCAAATGAGTATAACCTAATTTGATACCTTAATTATCCCGTCCACATTCTTCTCCCTGTTTTATATAGATTGCCTTATTTCAGAGTGAAACATTGCTTCAGTAGGTACTTTGCATCCTATTATACCAATCCCAGGGGCAAGCAAGCTGTACTTCTGTTTAATTAATTCACTTGATGTTGGAAAGTTGCTTTGAAGATTGTAAGCACCCTCTAAGTGCTCATATAATTGTCACCTTACCAAGTATGTTGCCAGGTGAAAGTGTAAGACGGGTATGATTAATCCAATATGGTAACAGGCAGGAGTCTCATGGCATGTTAATTGCTTGGAAACCACAAGTTACAAAAGTATCAATAGTTCACAGTTTAAAACACACCTTAGGGAGACAAGTGTATCAACAAAAATGCAGGCAATAACAAATTCTCTGTGGTGAATGTGTGCAGATACAGAAGCAAGCTGCACAATATAGCAAAAAGAATGATCTAAGTGCTTTTGAAGGGATTGGCCAACACTGCCATCTTTTTGCAACAAAAGTTGGTCTTTGTATTCTCTGCATGTGATGAGAGCACTGCTTCCATTTCTCCCTCTTGCCTTCTGACACTTCCTGCCCTACATTTTTTCATGAGCACTGCTACATGATTTAAGGCTAATGAAAAATTGGCTATATTTGTACTGCAATCTTGTATCCTCTTGGCTTAAGTCAGGCCCAACAGGGTCTGCAACAAGGTGTGAACTCATGAATGTAATTGCTCACAGTGTGACTACTGACTGGGGTAAAATCACTAGGCTCATCTGGAAAAGCACTGGACAATTGCGACTTCAAATAGGTGCTTAACATCTTTGGATTGAAGCTAAAAACAGTAATGAATGTACAGTTCTCATTAGGCTTCTCTTAGAAGGCAATAAATAGAGCTGTATTTTACCATGGGTTTGTTGGCCGTGGACCAAATCAGGGAAGCAAAGACAGCCAGTGAGGCATATATATTCACACCCTCTTGTGCTGACCTCAGAGTTTACCCTAACTGTGCATAATTCCTGCTTGATGCAGCAAACTATTTTTCATATTGCTGTGGCATGTCACCTCTGAACTCCAGTTGTACACATAGTTAATTATATAAAAAGGCCTATTAACTTCAGTAAGAGGACTACTCATGTAAAGAAAGCTGAGCAGTGATGGGCCAGGTGCTGATCATGTTATTTCCAAAGGCAAAGACTATTTGAGTTTTGCTTATAAGTTTGAACTTTTGGAAACTGAATTAGGAGTTTCAACATCTGTGTTGGTGATAAGGCTCCCACCTCCATTCTCCACCATTTGTACTCACTGGCTGTTACAGACTGGAATCTCTGTTATTTTGCTTCTCTGCGTTGTTGCATTTTATTTTTGTTGAGTACTGGGGTTCACTGTAAAATCCTCTATCAGCACCTTTTTCCCCAGCACACTTCTTCCTATCTGCCAGGTTTATAACATGTTAATAAGCTTTATTTTTTCTTCTGTCTCAGGCTGTCAGAAAAGTTTAGTAAACATTGTGTCCTGTGACAAATGCATTTAGCAGGTGGATGGAGCATATGTGCAGTGTGCTCTCTTTGGAGTTGCTGTCTCTGTAAATTACTGAGCTCCAGACCAAAAACAGCTGGCATACCCTTTAGGGATTGCTTAATACTGACCAATCCTAGCAGGTCTCACAGGCTTTATCAGAAAAAAAAAAAAAAAAAAAAAAAAAAAAAAAAAAAAAAAAAGGCAGTCAGGGAAAATACAGCATCAAGTATGCCTGCACATGAATGCAGTTATATAAACCAGTTGCAACTTAGGGCAAGAAGGTGACAGCACCCACACTTCCCTTAGAAACCTCTCCTGCCTGGATACATCACTGTGTTCCTTGTAGCGTGGTGACATTCCAGGTCTTGCCCAAATACTAGGAAAGAATCATTATCCAGTCAAATGCGTCTTGGCATTTCAAGGATGTGATGCAAAGGCTGGGATCTTTTGAATGTGTGTACATGGGCCAGACAATGGACAGCCATGATTTTGCACTCAAAATGTAACCTGGGGTCTGAACGGCTTCCCTTCAGTAGTTATCTGGAATCACTGCAACTGAGTTCCTGGGAACAGCTTGGACAGGACTGGGAAACGCTGAAACTGTGAAAGCAATTTTTAGATTGGAATCTCCTTTTGAAAGCAGGCCTTGGACATCATAAATGAGCTTCTTTCCCAGGAAATGCTACTGATTGTCTGCTCCCACTCCAGTGAGGAGCAATTTGTGAGTGTAGCAAGTTTGTTGGAAGGCTGATGGTGATTTGTAAATGTGGTATGGAGTTTCAAAAAAGTTGCTTCTTGAAATTATTCTGTTGAATGGAATAACAATTTGGCTTCTGCTGAATGTGCATTCACAAAGGACCCCAAAATTGGATAGTTAATGAGAGCGAGGACAAACACATTGTCTTCCTGGGAGGAAGGAAATGAACTGACATAGCACAATGATGTGCTATTCAATGATCCTTAAAATGGTGCCCACAGCAGCTAGCCAATGAGGAAGAGGATTTAACCAGGGGAAGGAGCTCCAAAGGGAAGAAACCAGAGGACGTTTGAGGCTTGATGTACAAAACATGCACAGAATCCATACATTGAGATTTCCCGTTTAGTTGTTTCATTGTGTAAAGCAATTTGCAAAAACCGATAGACAGAAATCAATTGCTATTAAGAGCACGTGGGTGTCTAAGCTACTAGATTTTAGCATGTGTGAGCTTCCATATTAACTCATACATATAATAGATCTGAAGTAATACAGGAAAATACTGTTTTAAAGAAGAAATTGCGTTTTCAATTTAATAACCTTGTTCTGCTCTTGCTATTTTTCCTGACAATCTTGTCTGGTGGATGCTGAAAACAAAGAAATTACAGTTCCCATAAATAGCTGCTCTATTTTAAGAGGGTGACATGGGCCAATGAGCCTGAACACCAGAGGTGAACTCATGCCAGGTAACCCTGAGTGGATGTTTTTATAACTATGAGCTTCAAACCACCGCGTAGCTGAAAAAGGAAAGAAGGGGAGCCTTCTTGCACCTCTTGTATGTAACTATTTGAGACATGAGGAAAAAGCTCACATGTTACTGTCAAGACTGACCTGGAATTGAACATTCTGAAGCATGCTGGTTTTGATACATAATTCTTTCATCTCACCATCATCTGTAAGTGAAAACACTTGTTTCTAATCCAGATTCTTTCTGATCTGTCTGTTTAGCCTGTTTTTCAAGGTTAATGGTAAATGGATAAAAATAGCACCAAAGATACAGACAGGATTTGCTGGACAAATGGTGTAAAATTGTACTTTCCCTGTAATACCAACTGTTCATCATCTATCAGAGTCCTAAAACACAAGGGATTCCTGTTCCTCTGAAGTACAGATGTTACAGAAGAAAAGCATTTAAAATTGCCAGTCTAACCTTCTGAAACAACTGTTTGAGGACAGAAGTAGAGATTCTAAAAGTGAATTAGTTCCTTTGTATGAGGGTTGCTCCAAAAGTAGTGCCTCGTGTTTTGTGACGTTAGCCCTCAAGATCAAAAACAGATGTTGATGGTATGACAACAGAAGCTGAACCTTCCTACCAACATTCCATTACATTTTGTTGCCACATGACAGAGGGTCAGTCTGATAGCATGGTGTCTGACATGGAAGTGCAGATGAGGCAATGATGTGTAACTGAATTCCTCCATGTGGAAAAAATGGCACCCACTGACACACATTGATACTTGGTGAACATTTGTAGAGATGAATGTGAGTATAGTGAAGCAGCGGACGATGCATTTCAGCAGCGATGACAATGAAATACCATGATCCATATATATATATATGCATATATATATAAGCATATGACATATATATATATAAGCATAATGACATCAACTGCTGATCATTTCTCCCTACTTAGGGCACTGTACACCCTGTGTGTGTGTGTGCACTTACAAATATGTGCTTATCATTCTGAGTGCTGTTGTCACCCCACAAAAGGAAAGGTGTCTCAACCAGCTCATCCCCATGAATCAGAAGGTTATGACCAGGGAACCATACACAGAGCTGAATATTGGCTTAAATGAGTTGGAAACAATGGTGACAACATTGGAATATTGCAAAGTTTGTACCAGGTGGGTCCCATGAGTGCTCACACAGGAACAGAAAGAACACTGTATGCAAGTTTGTTAGGGCCTACTGAACTAATATGTGGCTAAAGGGGACAGTTCCCTGAATTGCATCATTACTGGCATCAAGATGTGGTGTCACTGGTAGGAGCCAGATTCAAAATGGCAGTCCTTGGAATGGTGACTTGAATTCCCTATCAAATAAACAGTTCAAGACACAGCCGTGAGTGGGCAAAGAGATGTACACTGTCTTTTGGGATAGGAAACTGGTGATCCTTCTGAATTTCCTGGAATCTGGACAAACCATGAACTCTGAAGGCTCAAATGTCCAGAGTCAGGCAAGAGAAGAAGACAATTTTTCTTGCAGCATGATAACACTTGACCCCCTACCAGTTTGAAGACAGTGGAGCACACTTCCAGTCTTGGCTGGAACTGTCCTACCATGCCCACTTCAGAGTCCGAATTTGGCTCCTTCTGACTTCTGTCTGTTTGGGTCAATGAAAAATGGACTGCATGGATGACATTTTCCTAGCAACAGTGCAATCATAGCAGCTATAAAGGGGTGGATCACCTTTGCTGGTGCAGATTTTTGTGAATGTGGTGTGCAGGTTCTTGTTCTTTACTAGTGGAAATTTGTGATTAGTTACTAGTGTAACTAATTGTGATGACTGTTGAAAAACAGTGTTTTGTATAGTAGCTAAATAACTTAGCCAATATCACATAAAAACTAAGAGTAAAGATTTTGAGTCCTGGAGAAATATCCTACCCATCGAATCATCTGTCTTTTAAGGCACAGCTTCTGTTTGAATAATTGAAGTTATCCAGAACAAAAATTTAAAGGAATCAATTCAGGAATAAAAAAAGTTGTGCCTTAGAATAATTATGTCAGTACTAATGACACCTTGACATATTTTGGTTTTTAGATAACAAAATAGATAAATATCAAGTTAAAACCAACAGTAGACACTATTCTTTTAGGTACTTGTAAGAATGATGTTATTTTCTCTCTTGTGTGTTTTTCCACCTGCTATCAGGGATGTTCCAATAACAAGCATAATATATAAGCATAATGACATCAACTGTTGATAATTTCTCCCTATTTAGGGCACTGTACACCCTGTGTGTGTGCGTGCACTTACAAATATGCGCTTATCATTCTGAGTGCCGACAGATAGTAAGAGAATAAGGTAGCACCCCTTGGAAGGAGTATTCATGCTTTCCAGCGTTGCCCTTTTCAGAGGTTTCCAGAGAACAGCTGGTGCAGCTAGACTGCTGAATGTAGTATGGCTTGAAATACTCATGTTTTTGCAGTGAGGACAGCTCGCTTTCCCCTGAGAATTTCCATGGGATTTTTTTTTCATGTGTTTATTTCCCTATAGAAATAAAGGCACTATGGGGAAGACCCTGAATGAAGAAATGGTCATGAAGTATTTGTACAGTAGTTTTCCTATAGAATACAGGGTTGGATGAAACAAATCTATGAACTATTACTAAATGAAGGTTAGAAAAGGCAGCAGTCCCAGACTCATCCTGTGCTTTCATAATTCATGGTTGCATGTCTTGCTCTTGGTGATGAATAATTACATGGAAATTATACAGATCTCTAAAATAAGTCTCTCAGGGACATCTACTTGATTTCAAATATTTAAAGATTACTCAGGGCTTTAAGCAAATCTGCATAAATTTCCTGCATCAATGCCTGCAGTTCTGGGAGCTTTGGTCCAAATATAGAGCATCATATTAGTAAGACAATTACTCAATTTGCATTACATGCATTCATAATCTGAGTCATCATAGATCCCATATTTTCAAAGAAGTTCATAATTTCACCTAGTAGTTTTATCTCCTGCTTGTATTGGGGGTCTCATAAATGAGGAACTAGGTCATGCTTCTTCTATGGTGGGATCAAACAGTCTCTGATCTCATAATGAGCCTCTGACAATCTGGTTGCAAACTGTTCTGCACTCAGTCATCTCAACCAGCAAAGGTAATCGTCTTTTCCTCCATCTGGTACCTGATGAATGTATAGATAAATAAGTTCAAAATGTGCAGTCTTCCGCAATTTCTGCCCTTTTACTCATGTTTGAACAACTGCTGCCAGGGCATGGGGAAGAAGATTGCTGCTAGTGGCTTTTGTGTATTCTGACCATATCTGTAAATAATTTAGTAAAGGAAGAGCACAGTAGTGAACTGAAAAAATTGATGCTGGGATCATTTCAACATTGTATGCAATTTATTTAAGACTGAATTTAGTCTTGCTCTGAATTAAGCATCCAGATTCATGTGAATCAAAGCAGTTCTAAGCAAAAATCTTGGATGCAAATTTTCGTGTCTCCTTTAAAGTATGGGGTGTGTTTGCTGTGAGTTAGAGAGCACAGCTTTTGAAGGGGTTTTCTCTGTAGAGAATGCACTTCATATCCAAAACCATTCCTCATCTTGAAACAGTGCTCAGAAAGAAGTGCTCTGTGTCTCTCATGCAACCACTCTGCTCCTTCAAACAAAAAATGCTGATGTACCTGTAAACTCTCATGAGGATAGTCCAGGAAGCATTACAGTTGTTTGCTGCACTGACACCATAGTCAGTGATGTGGTGCCCTGACACCAGTCCTGCTAGTTGCAATGGAACCATTCCTACTGCAGCTGACAGCAAGCTCTCTCAAAACTGCTTTTTTAAACATTGGCCCTCTTCAAGTCATGAACATTAATGTGATAAGAAAACTTATTCAATTTTTCCATGTGCAATCCTTCTTGTTACAGGCAACATTCTTCAGCTGACGTGGGTCTTTCCATCTGACAGATTTCATCATGGGAAAGAATCTGAGGTTTTGAAATCTGATGTATTGAATTAGTCATTGGTTCAACTTACCATGCTGTGAGAAATAAGCAGAGTCATTAGCAGCTGCTCTTCTGAAGAGCTGTATACCAGAAAATGATGGGTGCATATTCAACATTTTGAGTCATACGCAATTACAGAAATTGTGGTGGATTAGTTTCAAAGTCAGTAATGATGTGTAGCAAGAGTTCTGATCCATAATTAGCGTGACCTATCTAGATTGGTTTTTTACATATTTTTGAAAATTACACATTATTAATCTCAAAAATAAGCATAATATTACGTATGAATTTAGGTGAGTAACAGTGGCTGTAAAATGAACAAAAAAAGCTTTTCTGTAAGTTCAAATGTAATTTTGATAGCAAGGTATCTTTAGAAGCTCTGATTCTGTCTGGAAGATGGATATGATTTAAGTACTATGAGATACGTGTAGAAAATTGGGTGAAAAAAAAAGCAGCACTAATCCTAATCAGTGTCA
This sequence comes from Tetrao urogallus, assembly GCF_951394365.1. Lineage (NCBI taxonomy): Eukaryota > Metazoa > Chordata > Aves > Galliformes > Phasianidae > Tetrao > Tetrao urogallus. The sequence goes on along the minus strand of NC_136816.1, from coordinate 19,577,929 downwards.
TTTGCAGAGTCTTACAAATGGAAACGTCAGCTATACTTTGAACCCGATCTGAAATCTTGCTTGAGAAGGGAACAACAAGCCATAAAACATGCTCATGAGGTGTTCTGTACAATCTTCAAGCTGCAAAATCTATCTTGAATTAAAAAATTTTGCTTCAAACACACCATCAACTCTTATAAATCTGAGTTTTTTTTTTTTACTGAGTAAGTCTGCTAAAATGCTGTAACAGCAACCTTCAAATGCACACATGTATTCAGACTACACTATCATCAAATGATAATGCTGATTGAAACAGGCAGAGAAAATCAATGGTTACACTTAAAGGAACGAATGTTTGCACGGTAAGGGAAGGCAGCTGTCCCAGGTCATGCCAGTGCACACAGGTGTTTATGAACTCTGCACATAAACATATTTATTATGTTTTTCTACAAACACAGTTGTGACAGAAACTAGGTAAAACATCACAGTGATGAAAGTCTTAGACATAAAGTCTGCCTGCCTCTTACTCCTATGTACTCTGGTCTTGTTAATCCAAGCGTGGTCAGATGAGACGGTTCTGGTCCTGAGTCAGACAGGTACCAGTTATGCAGTTAGGAGTAAAGAGTAGAGCACAGAAAAGTGAATCTTAGATAGGTATCCCACTTTAAATTCAAAGCATTAATTAATCCAGATTGACCTCTCATGTATAGACAGTCTTTTAGAAAGTGAAGCAGGCAAGTTGTATGCAGTATGTTGTGGGATCCATCCCTGAAGTTCAGAGCTTGGATTAGGGAACAGGCTCTCTAGATTGCAAGTGCGAACTAATACTTGCTTTATGGCAAAAGTGCCAAAAAAGCTATTTAGCACCAGCTATTTATGTAAACACTGCTGTTACAATGCCCTGTGTGCACTCCTCCAAAGAGGATGAAGTTGAAAACCTCAAAGGCATTTTTCTGTGGAATTAGATAACCCCCATAAAGACTTAGAAAAGAATAATAATTGCACATTAAATTCACACCTGAGCTTATACAACAATAAATTCCCAGTATTGACATGTCATAAGTGCACAAATCTCTTAAGTGGAGTGCATGCATAAAGTGCAGTGTGATCACAGCAAACAGGCAGCCAAGAAGCCTTGAGTGCTCCAGAGGAAGCAGCAGAGCTTTTGGTGGCTAATTAAACAATCATGCTGTTACAGAGCAAAACAAATGAAGTAAAATATAAGATGGAAACAGTTTTAAAATAGTCATGCCAGCTGGAAAGCTGTTGTATAGAACATTGAGTGATTTTGTGAAAGGGGTATAAAGATCTGCACTTAGAGATTTTAAGATATTAAGACTTCATGGAGCCTTGCAGTGTCTGATCTCTGTTTATAAAAGTAATCCTAAAGATGACCACAATTTTTTTTTAAAACAAATGGCCATGATATTTTAGTATTTTACTTGTAGTACTTCATTTTTAGTGTTTTTCTAGTATTTTTCGTGGTGTGCTGGCAAAAACAGTAACAGCAATCTTTCTTTATCCCCACTGCAACCATAAGCATTATTGTCAAGCTGAAAGTCACTTGTTTTGTACATACTAGTCTGGTGTTTCAGGTTGTGCACGTGCACAGAAGTGTTGGCCTTGGTATGCTTGCAAAGCACTGTTGAGAAATAGCACTTTCTCTGCTGTTTCTCTGCTTTTTCTGTGTTCTGTTAGTGGGTTTCTGTACTTCTTTTCTTCTTCACTCATGGTTTAAAGACTTTCCAATCATTCAGTTGAAGGTTGCTTTCCAGACTTACAAGCAACAATGCCTATTAGGAAGACAGCTCCCAGGACATCCCAGGACAGCTATGATTTCTCATTGCAGATGTTTCTGAGCAGTATACAGTGCTTAAAGCACCTATCTATAGATACAGGAAAGGCACAGCCTGGAAGTCAAACACTGATCTGACCAAAAAAGAGGTGATGTAGCAGGTGAATGCACCTGCACCAGCTAGAGGACTGAGTCTGCAATCCCAGAGATTTGTGGTGATCAGACTCCTGGATTTGAACCAGTGTTTCATACTGTTGAAGAGAGGCAGATGGGCTCTGAATGAATTTCTTTGTCAGTATTTTGTCTTTCCTTAGCACAGTTTGGGCTGAAGAGCTCTTTTGAGTTTAGAAAGTTCTTGTGTTTAGATTGGCAAAGGAGAAGTGTACTGAGGAAAGCAGCCTCAGAAAAATATTGCTCTGAGGCAATGTTCTGTACACAGGCAATATTGCAGCACCACAGACATCCATTACTCTGCAAAGCAGCTGCTTTGCCATCTCCGTTTTCTCAGTTACTTCTGTGCAATCTTCTGTGCAATCTTGTGCAATCTCAGTTACTTCTGAGCAAAGCTTCTTGAATTCTCTTGAACATGCACTTGATGGCCTTGCACTGTCAATGTTTTATGTGGAAAGACATTGCCCTGGAGCTAAGAGAACAGGGAGGTGCTTATCAAGCTAACCTGCTTGGTTGAGTCTGGGTAACAGAAACCCACAGCCTGTGGGCTGTGACAGTGTGGCTGAAACCCTATGCCTTGTTTAACCATAGCACTCCCTGCCTTAGCAGTGGACTGAAAGGCCAAGCTGATCTTTATGACCAGCATGTCAGGAGCTACCTGTGCATGAAGCATCCACAGCGCTGGCATGAGGGGTCTTTGCAAAAACTGTCCATCTATCCACATTCTTCAGACTGCACTTTCCACACAAGGAAGCAGGAAGCAAGTAAACTGGGCTTGGACTTGCTATGGGCAAAAAATGTTCCCTCAGACGCCAACTTTTTCCTCTGGCTTGAGTTTCTCAGATCCTCACGTCTGCTCTTTTGTAATTTATTTTCATTTTCTAATGAAATCCATGTGATGAAATGAGACAATGGTCCCACGTGGGACTTGGATAGGCCAGTTCATGCTTGCCATTAATTAGCTGGGATTCAGTTCCTGATTTCAAACTATTAAAAATAATTAAGTTTTTATGGAGGGTTAATCACAGAAAGTAGCCTTAATCTTACATTCAGTAATGTCAGCAAGAGTCCTATTGGATAACACATTTCCAGCTGGCCACTTCCCAGCATTGCTTCTGGTGACCTGCTTGTATCATCTAACTCATGGGTATCCAACCTTTTGATTTGTCTAGACCACATTAAGTAAACAGGAGTTGTCTTGAGCTGCCTATAAAATGTATTATATAGTTAATGTGTATCAGTAACTAAACAATTCTAAATTATTTTCATTAAAACATTAAAAAAAAAAAAAAAAGATAGAGCAACAAAAACATAAAACTAGTGTGTTATTAGGCCCTTCTTTTGTGATACTACTGCATCAATGTCTGGTTCAATGGAAGGAGCCACAGTTCTTAGTGAGTCCTCAAGGTTTTCATCAGAGATTTTTAAAGAAATATTACTCTTCCTGTACTTCATCCTTGACAATAATTTCTCACAAATGTATGTACTGCCAAAAAGCGATGACATTAATAAGGCATGACTATGAAGCAAGGGATATTTTTCTCTGTTAAGACAGAGATAGTCTCCTGGTAAGGAGACTTGACCAAACTTTTCTTTGAGCTGAATGTCTGATTGCAACTCCATACATTCCATGTGAAAGTTTATTTATATTGACTGAAAATGGTTTCACAAATATACCAGAAAAAAAAAACAGATTTTTTCTTTTCATTTTGAAACCTATTCTCAAATTCCTTTATTAAAATAGAAAGCATAGCTGCATGTTTTTTGCTGTTCACAGGTTCAGCCAATGCATCAAAACATACAAAATTATTTGCTGTTAACTTTAGCTTGCCATACATAATGTTTCATTTCAACTGCTGTTGTGGTTTGAAACACAGCACAGGTGTTAAGGTGATTTTCATCTTGAAGATGAATGGTTAATTAATTTAAATAAGCAGTCAAATCCACCAAAAATGGTACATCTGAGAGCCATTTAAAATCTCCTGTTCTGGAACAATTTTTCCTTTTGATTCCATTAAGGACTTCATTTCACTTTGCAAATCATCAAGTCTATTTAGAATTTTACCCCAGCTTGGCTACCCTCCTTCAGAAAAGTAAATGGTGTCTGTGTAGTCAGCATCAGTACTTCTACAGAACTAGTGATGATTCAATCCCTTGGTCTTTATGGAATTCAGTTCTTTGATGATGACATTATCCATTTTCAAATCTTTTGCACAGAATTTTTCTTGATGTCTGATGCAGTGACATTTTCTCAAATATGAGTTGCTGGTGGCAACTGCATCATCTTCTGTTGATTTTATGTCCCCCTTTTTACCATCACCAAGGAACCATCAGTAGCTACACCAGATAAGTTGACAAAGGTTGAAGAAAATTGCCTTAATGTATTTTTTTTAATGCTTCATATAAACCAAGAGATTTATTGTGTCTTTTAATGGCACCAAATAAGTCATTTCTTAGGTGACATTATATTTGTTATCAGTACCTCTAATGAAAATAGCAAGTTGAGCGATATCTGTATCATCAGTACTCCCTTATAATGACAAAGAAAAAGATTTGGAATTGTAGGTTTACATCTCCAAAATTATTTCAACAGATGTTCCTGTTTCTTCAATTTGCCCAGCCACAACAAAATGATTACAGAAAAAAAAAAAAAAAAAAAAAGAATATAGAAAAATCTTTTTTTTTTTTTTAAATCAGTACACACTATATCTGCCATCCTTTCCATACATTTCCTAGTAAACTCACCATCAGTAAACAGTTCTGCTTTTTTTGTTTGTTTGTTTTTCAGTCAGATTTGCTACCACATTGTTTTATAACAGAGCGTATTTGAATTTTAACTCTGTTAAAAAGATTTTATTGAGGTGACAGACTTGTTTTCAGTTCTGCTATTCTATCTTTACCAAGCATTCTTCGATACACACTGAATTTAGCATCAAGTTTCTGTGTATAATGCCTTCTTAAATTGCAATCTTTGAAAAGTGACACAATTTCCTTGCAAATTAAGCATGGTGCCACATTATTTGTCTTGACGAGGTAGTCTGTCTATTTTTCCCTGAACACTTTCCCTTCATTCATGATTTTTTTTTTTTTTTTTTTTTTTTTTTTTTGAGTTCTGTTTTCTTTTGAGATGCCATTAGGTGGCATCCAGACAAGCCGGTAGGGTGGTGCCTTAGGAACTCATGTCAGTGATGTTATCTTACGTGCATCTTAAAAATACTCCTACATTCTTGGTTTAGGTAAGATGGAAACAATACTTCACAACTTATGAGTTTTTGAGGATGTTATTCTACAACATTGATATGAGATCATTTTCAGTTTTTTATTTTGTTTGTTTGTTTGTTTCTTTTCCCTTTTTTCTCCCCTCTCACTTGGGAGAGAAAACCATACAATGGCACAAAGATGAAGGGAAGGGAAACAGCTCATAGTACAGTAGTAAGAATAAAAAAAAAACAATATAGGAGAATGGGAATACTGAAGTATGAAAGCACTGGAGTAGAATGTAAAACCATGCTGAAAAAAATTTAAGTATTTCTTGGTCTGAATGTTACACCTAGGTCTATTTGATCTGCAGGGTTTTAGAAACAAGTAACAGAAATAACAAGATGTGGCAGAATGTCAATAAGTAGTTGAATGTCTGCTGCGTAGAGTTAGGCAAGAGGTGGAGAGCAGTGGCAGGCCAGCCCTGCGTGAAAAAACAGCATTATGCCGTACTTGAGGGTTTCTATTCTCCCTATGGAATCATTCAGACATTCAGTTTTGGGTAAAGTGCACAGGTGACAGGCCAAAGACTAAGTAGATCAGTGTTTATGTTATGAATTGTTCTTTACACGGGCAATGTAACACTAGTGGTGCAATTGCTTTTAATTTTATTGTTTTGTACTCTCCCTCTAAGAAGATTCTACAGCTCTTCCTTTCTGTGCAGCTTTATCTCTGCTAATGGAGATTAAATCTTTGCTGGAAGAGCAGAAGTGATTCAAAGCCTATTAGAAAGCAGCAGGATATCCCTTCTCCCCCAACCACCAGGAGCTGAGAGGTGTTGTCTGCTCGTTACTTTGAAGCAAGTGCAGAGAGAGATAAGAAACGTTCTGCGTCACCTTTAGCACTGCAACAATGCTTGTTACATTCGCGGGCTGCCGGGATTGGATTGCATTACTTCCAAGTGTCCATCTGAATGTTCAAATGCTCTGCCTTCATAGAAGGGTGCTTTGCATAGATAAGTGCGTAAGCAGGTTTTGGAGCGCTATTATCTGTGTTTGCCAGCATCTGGATGGGCCTTTTTTCATTTTCTCTTTTTATTTCTCAGGCCTTTCTAAAAACTTTGTCAATATGCACTCGCACACACCGTGCATACAGTATACACACACAGACTGCAAATTTAGATTTCTGTTAATGTCTGTAAGGGACTCAGGGCATGCATGTGAGCTTAATATTTTTCACTTGGGATTAGAGAGAGAGATCTCTTTTGTGGTTATGTTTCCCTTAACTTTCAGGCAATTTCTTCTGAAGTGACCTCTCATGTAAATTACCTTTATTTAAACTGGCAGATACAGCCATCCATATCCCCTTCAGTGCCCTGATGACCTTTCCTAATGTAAAGAAAAAAACGTAAAGTGGACAATCCAGGGTATGAGTGTCTCCTGTTCAGCACAAAGACACACCTTTGCTGACAGCCTCAAACATTTCTAACTTCCCATGCTGACTAGAACCAGTTGTTACCACTGATGGAACGAAGTCCAATCTGCAAGGCCTTGTGCTGGATGGTGTTGCGCTAGGTTGAATTAATGGTTTTTAGGACATATTACAGGGTAGCTGTGTGTGCCCCAACAATCTGCAAAATTGTCTTCACTGTTATCATGGCAAGCTATTACTCAGGCATCAAATTGGAGATAGTGCTCCCAGAATTGCTGGTGTGAAAACCTGTTATTGCACTTCTGCAGGGAAGTTTGAGTGTAACGGAACAGAGCTTGATGTATCACCAGCACAGAATAAAGGGAAATAAAAATAAGGAAAGGGTCTCTCATATGAGTTGTAAAGAGTGCTGTTTTCTCTCTCTGAAGGACACTGATGACTCTGGATACTAAAAATAGGCAGAAGTGCATTTCCTATTTCAGAGATGACACTTTTAATCACTTGTTCCAGGGCTGTGTTACAGCTACATGTTACTGACTGGAAAGGTGCAAACAGGACATAACTATGGATTGCCACCCACTGTTTCTGCTTGCCTGCTTTTTGCACACGATTGGATCTATTTGCAGAGGTCCTGACTTCCTAGTCTGCTGATTAAATCTTGCTTCTAAAAGAATATCTGGAGAGAAGTTTACCACAGCACTGGGACTCTGATTATTTCTCGGTGAACCTGGTGGTTGGATTGGAGCTATGCTCCTGTTTGGTATCTCAGAAGGTCTCATGTAGTGTGCACACTGCACACAGAAATGCCAGGTTTGATTGTAGTGAAATCAAGCTTCCACATCCAGCTGGAAGATGATGTAAGCAGTACGCGTCACTGCCTGGGTTGCTTCCCTTCATCCCTAGCACTGTCTCTTTCTAATCCTTCTCCCATTGTCTTTCAGCATCAATTTTGCTTTATTCCTGGGAAGCTGTAGTAGAAATATCCCCATTTAGTTCCTCCATCCACAGAACAACTTGTCCGAACAAACAAAATTATTTCTGTTGTTCACCTTGGACCTTTAACCAAGCCGTTGCTTTCCCAGCACTGAGAAGAGGTGGAAGGCAACCTCAACCTCAGCTACTGTTGCATGGTATAATCACCCGGTCACTGGAGCTGAACCTGCAGAGACCCAGGTGCATGCAGGGCTCTGGTGGCTGGGAGTGGGGGAGGTGGTCCTGTGGGACAGCTGCTGCCATGAGCTCAGCAGGTATGAGATCAGCCCTTCTTCATCCTGAAAAGTGTGCTATGGGGGACAATTTTTATGCACAACTCTCCAGTAGCCTTTAAAACTTCTTCTAAGAACCTTGCCTTTTCTAAACTTTATGGATTGTAAAGGGAGTTCATTATTATATTACTTGTTTCTCCTGGAAGAAGCATGGGAAATATTAAGTAAAGATTGTTCTGGTATCTGATAGTTATTTATTCCCCATAAGTGTTCAGATCTAATGTTTGTATTCCCATGCCACTTTCTTTTTCACATGTTTTTGAGGCTTGTGCATCTCTTCTTGAAAGGGCTTCCTCTAAACCCAAGCCATTACCAGCCACAGAAAAACGAGCACGACAAAGCAGCTGTGCAGCTCATTGCACATCTAAGGCAGGCACCAAAAATAGCTTTGTCCATGGATCAGGAAAGATGACCTCTTTTTTTCTGAAGAAAGAGACATTGCTGCTACAGCTGCCATTACTCTGCAGGAGGTGCCTCATGTAGCAGCTCAGATAGCTGATCCCGAGAGAAGGGTTCTCACTATAAGAAATTAAAATGCATTATAATTAAGCAGTACCTGACAAATCTGCTGCTGATAAGCAGAGTTGTGGGATTTAGCAGAGCAAATAGCTTGGTTTCAAAGTGCTATTATTATTATGGGGAGAATTATCTCTCTGAGAGGATAAATTGTATGCACAAAATCTGGGTGTAACAAGAAAAGAAAAGAAAAGAAAAGAAAAGAAAAGAAAAGAAAAGAAAAGAAAAGAAAAGAAAAGAAAAGAAAAGAAAAGAAAAGAAAAGAAAAGAAAAGAAAAGAAAAGAAAAGAAAAGAAAAGAAAAGAAAAGAAAAGAAAAGAAAAGAAAAGAAAAGAAAAGGGAAGGGAAGGGAAGGGAAGGGAAGGGAAGGGAAGGGAAGGGAAGGGAAGGAAGGGAAGGGAAGGGAAGGGAAGGGAAGGGAAGGGAAGGGAAGGGAAGGGAAGGGAAGGGAAGGGAAGGGAAGGGAAGGGAAGGGAAGGGAAGGGAAGGGAAGGGAAGGGAAGGGAAGGGAAGGGAAGGGAAGGGAAGGGAAGGGAAGGGAAGGGAAGGGAAGGGAAGGGAAGGGAAGGGAAGGGAAGGGAAGGGAAGGGAAGGGAAGGGAAGGGAAGGGAAGGGAAGGGAAGGGAAGGGAAGGGAAGGGAAGAAAAGAAAAGAAAAGAAAAGAAAAGAAAAGAAAAGAAAAGAAAAGAAAAGAAAAGAAAAGAAAAGAAAAGAAAAGAAAAGAAAAGAAAAGAAAAGAAAAGAAAAGAAAAGAAAAGAAAAGCTCTTTTCTTGCATATGCTACGTAGCCTTGGGGAAAGCAGGTTGTGGCTTGCTCTTTTTTCTGAGATGAAGCAATATGAGGGGACTGCCGTGCTGCTGTGTCATACAAAGGCTGAGGACAGCCCCTGCATCCACAGTACAATTTGCCTTCCTCGTCCATGCCTACTAGCAGGGGCTGCGGTAAAAAGTGGGGCACAGAGCTCATGTGTTAGTTTGTGCTGGGTTCTGGCATGGTGATGGCCAGACCACTTTTGCCCTGTACAGGAGAAGCATTGCATATAGACAACCATATGGATGGAGCACTGCGGGACATGGTTAGTGGGCATGGTGGCGATGGGCTGGCGTTTGGATGTGGATAATTCAGAGGTCCTTTCCAACCTTAATGGTTCTCCAATTATGTGATCTACTTGTACTTCGTGCCCTTTAAATAGGAAGTCTTTCTATCTCATTACAGTCATCGAGGCTAATAATCACTGACAGATGGACAAAGGTCTGAACACAGCCAGAAATCACCAACACAGCAGTTACCTGGGTGGCGCAATAGCTGCTTTCAGTGACCAAGCTCTGCATGTCACCTCAGTGGGGCAACTGAGCCTCTGCTGTGCCTGCAAACTGCACACCTCGGCTCCTGGTTTGAAGCATCTCCACGTGGGAGTCGGGAGATACTGAAAGTTATCCTCCACACTTCAGTCTGTCCTTGGCCTTGCTCCCAGAACGCAGCACACTGAAATTTTAAATTTAATGTTGCAGGGAGGTTGGAAGGTTTGTTTATCAAAGGAGGAAAAAGCTTTCACAATAAAACAAAATCATAAATAAGGTGCATTGTGGCTGGAACTGAACATAATGAAGAGACAAATCTGAAATGATAGAAGGAACATCTGATGTGTTCATGTGTACAGCCTTAGTCACCTGCCTTTAATTTTTTTTGATATACCAAGCTTTGAGAGCTTGGCTACAATGTTACAATGGCAAATATAAGAAGTATTGAAATTTTAAAAAGAATTAATTGAATTCAATCTGTGAAGGCAATCTCCATTCCCACCCCCCCCACCCTCCAGTCTGTACACACAAGACATACTGAGATAAGCTAACACTGGAAATACAAAAAGGACTGTGATCTTGAAGATTCATGAAAAACCTGTTTGCAAGTATCTCCCTTAATTAGAAGATTTCCAGTTATTCAGTGAATAATCACTTCAGGGCTAGAGAAAAAAAATCCATCTGATTAATGCAGTTTACTACATTTCAAATTGTATGTTTGATTGCTGTGTTCATAATCTTTACAATAATGTAAATCATTGTGTAAAGAGGAGAAGCAGCATAACGTAAAATTGTTCACCGTGTGAATGCAGATACCTTAAAAAGCATTGTGAACAATTTCAAAGCAATTAATGAAAAAAAAATGTTCCTAACTTTAGATTGTTTTAATGATCTCTGTTATTTTAAAGCACTGGTCAGTCCCTCTCTGATAGTAGGTGATAACTCAGAAGCATGAAATTCTTTTAAAAATCACTTTGTAGGTTAGACTCAGGAAAACAGTCAAATTGTGTCTAGTTTGTGTTACGACTGATCAGTTAAAATCAGTGGTATAATGAAAATATTGTATTCTTGGCACTACATATACTTACACAAACCAAATCGAGAGCACTGATGTGCATATGCACTGCAATCATGCACACTTGTCCTTCGATGCAAGAACGGCTGTGAATAAACAGTAGTGAATGATATTGCCTGGTGATGTTTGGAGTGCATTTCATTAGCATTACCAACCAGCTCCAAGCCTGCTGGATGACTTGTACTTGATGTACAAACTGGCAGAGAAACAATCACCTTTCCCAGAAAGGAAAGCTTTGTTTTATGTCTGACAGTCCACAGTGACGTTCTGCGTCTTGTAGGGCTCTACGTCAGTCTGTTGGACTACAGAAACTGTGGGGTTTCCATTAAACTGGAGGGGTCCATCACTCTAGCAGGAACAATGGGAAGTGTGTTTATTCCACTAGATGGTCTCCCAGTGTGTCTTTCAGGCAGTGCACTGCTAAGGCAAAGATGATCAGGACTACTAACATAGCCCAATATCAGTAAATATCCAGTTGCACACAGGGAGCCTCATGAGGTTCAGCAAGCCCAAGCTCGTTGACCCCCCAAATTTGGGACAAAAGGACAGAGCACAGCCCTGCTGAAAAGGGCTTGGTGTTCTGGTAGGTGGCAGGTGGGCCCATGGCAGCAATGTGCCCTCACAGCCCAGAAAGCCAACTGTAGCCTGGGCTGCAGCAACAGCAGCATGGCCAGCAGGGCAAGGGATCCTGCCCCTCTGCTCTGTGCTGGTGAAGCCTCACGTGGAGTACTGTGTCCAGATGTAGAGTCCTCAGTGCAGGAGAGACATGGGCCTGTTGGAGCATGTCCAGAGGAGGGCCACAAAAACTGTGGCAGAAAATTTGTCTTCTGGTTGTTGGTATTAGTTTATTCCATAAAAGCTGAAACCCGGCATTTAAAATCAATGAAGGAATTAGTCCCTGTTTCTTTCCTCTTTCTACCTCAAAATATACAAGGTTGTATAAGGCTTGGATTATATTTCTCCTGAAAATCATTTCTTAAATAACCTGATTTAATAATGAGAAAAACTGCAGTCCCAATTTTCTGAACTAAAAAATTTTGCATGGAAAGTGATCAATACTGAATTTAGTTAAGTAATTCAGGAGCTCTGCAGCACAGGGGTCTGGGAGATGCCTGCCTTTGCTGCTGTTTTACAGGCTCCTGGAAGGAAGCCAAGTCTTCCACTCTTGTTTCTGACATAGAAAAAGGACAGGCGGTTCTTTCTGCACTAAAAATGAAAACACGCTTCATTGAGAGACACCAGCTACATTCTGAGATCATAAAAACAGTGACTATTTTATAAAAAGATGTGGATGGAAAGGGACTGGATGGTAGTATAAAAAATTAGATACATTAAGTCACTGAACTTGTATTTCATCTGATGAGACATAAATTCTTCATAAAGCTTGAGGACCTGGACAGGGGGCAAGCATAGCCAGTGAATATCAGTCCTGGCAAGATCAGCACTCCCAGAATAAAGTGGAGGTGGCTCAACATCACATGAAAAACAATATGCTGTTTTGATTTTTTGCTTGGCGTTTGTTTTTGTCCAGCTCCAGAATTCATAAGTAGTGCCAAACTAGCCATGCAGGTCCTACCCCAGGTCATCAAGTTTCTTCACTTTCGAGCTCACACTGATCACAACTCTAGTCCAATGTCTATGTGAGAAGCAGCATCTAAATAACTACAGAGAGCACAGCTTTCCACCCTTGAAGAAATGTGAAAGCGAATGCTTCGTAGAGTGGTGAGAGTGAAACTGTGAGACATTCACTTAACTTAAGCCAGGGATGACCAATGAGTGTTCATAGATACCAAGGCTCCCAAAGTTTCCTGCTCATCTAGATCACATTTTACCAATTTTGCTATGCTTATGTATCATTTTTTTTGAAAAACACAAGCAGAAGTTTGTTCTGGCTGCAGTATGGATCCCACAAACATACAAGCAGTTCCTTGCCATCTATCTCAGGATTAGCCACTGTGTTTCTGACCCGTACTTGTTTGCCTCCTTTTCCTCACTACTGCCCTGCTCTTGTGACTAATTCTGTATGAATAAGCAGCTTTTGAGTACTAATATTTTAGGTGGTGTCTGGATTCTGCATTTGAAAATACAGTGACCAAATCTCTGCAGCCTCTCTTACTGACATTTTCTGGCTTTCTTTTCGTATCTCTAGAAGGGTACATCTGTGTTTTCATTACCTATACCCAGTTAACCATACAACAGTGGACAGTGATTCTCACATCTCTGGCATAACCTCGAGGAGCACGCTCTGATCCTAAATTATATGCTGTACTAATTGGTAATCAATTTCTGAGTGTTATCTTGTTGTTCCTTGTTGTCAGATCAAAACCAGGAGAACTGGTGGATAGATAGGGTGTTGCCTTTAATCTTCAATCTTTCAAAAGCCTCAGCTATTGGGAAAGATTAATAACCTTGGCCTGCTCCACTAGTCCAGCTTCGGCTGCAAGACTTTTTGTCTGTGAAGTCTGAAACGTTATGCATGGTCAGGAGATTCTGCATTTCTTCATTGCTCCTGATTTAGGGAACAGAGCAGACTGCTGAATTCTGGCAGAAGATTTTTTTTGTTGAAGTATTTTTAAGAAATCCTTGCAACTTCAGTTATGCTAGCCATTTGAAACTGGATAGTTTCCTTAGTATGATACAGAATCGAGTCAGTGAGTACTGAACTCTTTTTCACACTTTACCAGTGGCAGCCTTAAAATGGTGAAAAAGCTGATAGCTTCTGGGTAAATCTTCTAAATATTCAAATATGTCAAAGAAATAATGAAAACTTCCTCTCCTAGTTCACGTTTTTCAGATGACCTCTATAAGGCGAAACTCTCTTTGAATAGTGTCATCTGAATCCATGTATCCACAGACATTTCTAATCAGATCATGTACACTATGCTTATACTTATCTCATAAACTCAGAAATATTGTGAAGTAAATGTCTGGTGAGAATTTCAAAAAAAGAAAACTGACATGGGGAATTTTAGCCCTAAAGACTACCTGTCACTTGCATGAGTTTGCAGCCTTCATCTGCATGCAGATTGCTGGTGTCAGAAGAAAAACTGGGCACTTTGTCTTTAGAGAGAAAGGCCTCAAGTACTTATACTTTTTTGTCCTTTTTTGTTTGTTTCTGAGCGAAATTTTGAAAGAAAAACAATTTTAAAGCTTCAAAGATTTCAAGTATCAAAGAACAGACACACAACAGAACAGTTCCATAGTGTCATAGTCTGCTTCAGGAAATCACTGCATCATGCTGATAGCATTTTTTTCAGAATTTATCAACCTCTTATATGGGGCCACTGAAAAAATAGAACTTATCTTAGAAATAATCTCCTAGTACAGAGTTTTTGGAGAAATCTTTTAACTTAAAATCTTCCCAATGACTTCTTTCACATAATTAAGTCTTTATTCAAGTTCACTTAAAGCAAAGTATAACATTCTCCCTTTACATCTATTTCGACCTCTACTTCAGATGATCTCTTTCCTTATCACAATTTTGCCAGCTATATTACTAGCATCGTGCTTGTTACATCGCCATCTAGTGATTTAAACGAATTGCAAACCTTTGAAGAGTTCCCCTGACGACCAACAGTAAGTCACAGCGCTGAAGACACTGTGCTTCCTTGCCAGTGCTCTTATAACCGACCATGAATGTTTTCTAAGAATCTTTTCTCCCTATGCATTTTTATATGAAATAGATGCAACTGAAGGGAGGAAATGCTCCACTGCCTGAAATATTCTTCCGAGAAAAGTACCTACATGATCTGGCATGCTGAAACACAGCACCACTAAGTGAAAATTGTATGTGTCTCGGCATGTAAGAAGTCTCTTGAATTCTGTTGACTTTTAGCACGACCTTCTGTTATCTATTTGTGTACTCTGTATTCCTGTGTCTTCTTTTCAACATTTGGTTAAGAAAGTATGCAAAACAAATAAACGGCATATTTTTGAAACATACTGGTGGTTCTACTGGTCAGTACTAGGTTTATATATAAATCAGTACTTTATTTATTGCTGCTGTTTGCAAGGTGGGAAACAATGGGATGGCCATGTATGCATGGTTGTCATGTTTATAGAGGGAGATTATACACGTTAAAAGAAAGGGTGCTTCTCTTCATTTGGACAGCATTTCTTCATTTGGGTAGCATTCATCAAATATTTCATAGTTAAGCAACAGATGTTAGGTCGGCTCAGGATCTCTGGTATCATTTATCCACTGCTATGTGGAATGGGCAAGATGTCACTTCTAATCTCAGAGACCAACAGCCCTTTTGTTCCTTGCAACAGCATCATTTCTCACTGTTCATCCCTCTCAGTGTTCTGTATCTGATCATGTGTAAATGGAGCCATTTTTATTTGGCCTTGTCTGCAGAGAGAATTTCCAGCAAACCATGAGCAGTAAATAGAAGAGGCTTCTGCAGAGGTGATGTCTCATGGTTCTGCCAGTTTCCTGTCTAAAAGAGATTAGCAGGATGTGACAGCTCTAAATTATTCCTCAAATATTTCCTTTGCAATGCTAGGCTCTACCAAAAACAAACTACATGTAATATCAGTGCCTGAAATAACTTTATTAATGAGTATTAAACTAGAGTGCACCTGTCCTCTTGAAGGAAGTTTATAAACAAGAGGGAGACCAATATTTTACACTGATAGTGACAGGGAAAATGGGATTGGACTTAAATTAAAAGAGGGGAGTTTGGGGTTTGATGTCAGAAGAAACTGTTTACTCTGGCATAGCTGCCCAGAGAAGCTGTGATGTCCCATCCCTGGAGGCCCCCAAAGCCAGTTTAGATGGGGCCCTGGGCAGCTGAGATGTTGGGAGACAGCCCTGCCCATGGCAGTGTTTATGGCTGTGACTTGTATTACTGATGAAGAAAACACTGATTGCAAAAACCTTGTAATGATGTGTTTTCATCAAAAGTGCGTGCGTCTGTATACCTGCAAGAATTTTCCAGAAGTGAGTGTAAATATCTGTGTTTTACAAGGCGAGAAGAGTAAGTACTGTCTGTAGACTACAGCAACTTAAACAATTTCTCCCTGTGAACCAGAAAAAAAAAAAAAAAAAAAAAAAAAAAAAGCCAGAAAATGAGAAATTGTCTAATGCATTATCCCCAGAGAACATACAAAAGGAGCTTCACAGAACATCTGCATATTCAAGTCTGGGGATTCCTTTTCTCCATAATAGTTAATGAGCTGTTACTATGCCCCTTTTGTGAAGTGTAAGAAAAGTTTCAACTGCTATGAGCACTGAAGTGGCTCTGGAAGTGAGGCATACCCTTACATGATGTACTGCAAAATCATACAGTTCGTCCCTGAGAAAGCACCACAGATGATTTGAAACTGAGGAATGTGTCTTCTTTTTGTCTTATTCCTGTGCTAGATTAATTACCGGTAAGCTGACTGCACTGATGACTTGTATTGCTGTGTGGGAGTCATCAATTTGTCTGTATAACGCATTGAGTAAAGAAAGGTTTTTGTTGGTTGGGCTCAGTTATGGATTTAGAGCTACACTCCTTTTCTTTTTTTTTTTTCATATTATATTCAGGAATAAGCATTTCCATAGCTATTGCTGTGCATATAATGACTTAATTCATCCCAGGATGACAGTACAAAGTTATTCTGACTTTAAACTCACTATGCAGTACAAAAGTAGTCTATGTTTGTGGAATTTTATGCAGAGATTAAGATCACAGTAGAATTTAACTACAGACCCTTAGGAGATTATAAGATTTTTGCTGTGGGTGTTTGAGGGAGGTCTGTCCAACTGAAAATCATTTTCTGCCTTAGAAATGTGCATCTCCTTCCAGTTTAGACTCAGGACCGAGAATAACTCTTCTTGATAAGCCACTATCCCCTCCAGTGGAGGTTGTGGATATTTTGTCTGTAATTGCTGGTTTGCTTTAGCTGTATATTTTAGATTATTTCTTTGCCATTACCAAGTGATGGACCTCAGTACCTGCTCTTGGAGAGTGGCAAAGCCAGGCCTTTCCAGACCTGTTCACAATTTCCTCAAAGCTACAGCCCTGTTTTCTCAGTCTTTGCTCTCTTGTGATGGTATTAATGTCCAACAATGCAGAGGGTCTGAGCCTTTTCCTGTTGTGAAATTCTTAAAGGCTTTTTCCTGTTAAAATTCCCTGGCATTGAAAAATCTACTCTTCCATCCTTTGCGAAAGGAACAGACTGTTGTCTGACAGCTCAATTTTGCCATCTCTTTCTCACAATTTTCTCAAGTTTTAGAACTGAGCAACACTGAGAGCTCACTCTTGCAGTTAAACTTAGATGAGGTTGGACAAAGGGTTTGTAAGAGCTGCAAATAAGCAGCAATTTGCTCTCAAAGGCAAGAGACAGAATGAACCTCACCTTCTTTGAATCATTACTAAAAGATAAGGCATTTCTGTAGCCTTACACTGCTATATGAAACAAGTGTGTATAATCTTCTTTCATTGTCCAGAACCAAACTGTTTCAACAGTTCTTTGTACAACTGTACCAACATTAAACTTTTCATATAGCTCAGGATTACTTAAGAAGTACATAGCAATGCCTTCTTTTTCCAAAAAGGAGAAGAAGCGTATTGATCACATGCATTCTTTAGTAGAAAACTGAACATAATTGCTGCATTATCTCTATTTGGGTCTCAGTCTACAGCACTAGGAATCTCTTTAAAAGATTTGACATCCTTTTGTCTGGCTGCTAATTTCACCTGTGGATGTAAGCAAAATTAAAAAAGAGAACATCCCTGATGGATAGTTCTGTCCTAAGCAGTTCCACTGAGTGGTATAGCAGCAATCATTTCACTTTTGTATATGTTGGGCCACGAGGCATGAAGGTGATTCTTGGAACCTTGCAATGTAAGCACCCAATATAATAATTTCTAGAGCTGTAGATTCGTTCTGCTCCATTGACTATTCGGTGAAATTAGCTGTTAAAAGTACACTGATAGGGCAGGTCACTTTCTGTCAGAAGAGATTACTCTCTTTAGCCACTTGTAAAACTTAACATGCGAATGAGCCAGGGACATCTCAGGGCTTCTTGCAGCAATCAAATAAAATACAACAGCAATACAATAAGATCAAGTTTTCTCCTGTAGTGAACTGGTTTATCATCACTCTTTTGGATTTATATTAATTGAGCATCATTTTAACACAGTGATGTTGAATTTACTGGAAGTTTTCTGTTTGGCTTACCTATTTACTACCATCTGTTGGCGATGTTTGGAGTGCTTATTACTCAGTATGCAATGTTCTAACAGTGACGTTCTGTGAATAACTGCTTGATTTACCCTTTATTAACAGAAAATAGAGTGCAGAGAGTTGTATGGCCTGTTTGATACAGAGACTCATGTATAAAGGCACCTGCTAATCAGAGTTCTATTGGACATGATAATCTACAAATGTTTCATAGGAGATGACCGAGTTCAGACATGTTTATGTTACATGAAGAATGACAGATATGAAAGGAAGCAGTAGTATTCCCAAAGTCATGACAGAAGTCTATGCCGGAACCAGTTCTGCTCCCTCCTCCCCTTGCTCCTTATTATCTCCATTGCATCTTGAATTACTCTGGATGTAAACAAATCCTTCAGCTAAAACACATGTATTACAGTGAGGGGGGAGGTTCTGGGAAGGAAAATGATTGAGAAAAAAGGAATTTGGTATCTCAAGATTTATTAAAATACATTAAAGTTTGCATAGTGAAAGTGTTCTGGATTAAAGAGACTTCTAATACAATATAGCTACAATCTTTTAAAAAAGAAACGAGAGAGAAAAAGGCATAACTAGTGAATTGCAGGCAATGAAAAGTTGGATTCGATTATTCATTAATTACCAGATCTTTCATGGTATTTCTTTAATCAAGGCATTTTTAGTTTAAGTCTAGCCAATAGTGCCTCCTGTTGTTCACAGTATCTTGACAGTAAACTCTTCACAGTATCCACAGGGCAGTATCTTGATCAAGCAGATCTGAAGAGTAGAGGTGATGTTTCTGACTGAGGTTTGATTTACATGTGTGAAACTCATGGGCCATAAGCAAAACAGCAACAGCACTACTGGAGAGATAAGGCTGGGTTCCTAAAAGGGGATCTGGAGGTGGAAGTGAGCTCTGAGTTGTAGGTTGCAATCACGCTGTCTTTGGAACAACACTTTGTACCAGCCTCAACCAGCACAGCTGTGACAGCACTTCTGCAACACAGTGAAAAGCATTGATTCTCTGTTTGAAACAGAAACCACACAGAACGAAGCAGAGAAAACTTTCCAACGAACTAAGCATTAGCATCTTCTTGTGTCAGTGCATCTGGTAAAAGGTAACATAATTTTCTCTAAATCCTTTGATCAGCTTCGATCCTTTGATTACAGCAACAACATAGAATTTATGGGAGTCATACTCAGAAGCAATCAACTCTCACTTCTAAAAGATCTCAGTAGTGCTACTCTTCCGAGATTTAGTGAACTTTCAGGATGCAACATAGAACACATCTTAAAATTTTGTTCATTATGAGTGACTTGCAAGTGTAAGCGACACATAACCAGGAAATCTTCAAAGCATAAGAACTTGATGCTTTGCTGTTCTTAACTTCCATCACACTATCAGGATGTTTTATTGTCTGGTAAAGTTTATTTTATGTTGACTGAGTAGCTGCACATAAATATGTGTGCTAATTTGCTTACTTCGCAAGCTCATGCTTTCTCTCAGTCTCCACTCTTCTGGAAGAGCTGGTGTGCTAAGGTCTGACTGCAAGTCATGCTGTTGCATGCTTGTACTGTAGATTTCTCTGTCTGCGGAAAATACTTGAGTTTGGAGCTCCTAGAAGTGACCAAGAGCAGAAATCAATGGGACGATAAGCAGTCCCATCAACCCATATGCACATCATGAGTGATTTTATGCCAAGTACACTGAAAGACTGAGTCACAAGGAATAAAAGTCCCTCCAGGCTTCACTTCCCAGCACTTCAAATGGTGCAGATTCTCAAGGACTAGGAAGGAACTGTACATGCACACTTCAGCCTTCTGCTCATTGTTCACAACAGTCAACTCTTGGTTTCCAAGCCTTTCAGCTTTCTGGCAACAGAAATTGCCAGCAGGAGGCAATGACTTGTGCATGCCTTTTCAGGCTCTCCTCCGCCAATCATGGCTAGATAATTATTTAGCCAGTAGATGGCATCATCAGTATAGGCAGGCTCCGAACCGGCTGGGAATAAACTCTCCAGATTCAATTCTGCTGTGAATTTGAAACCTCACTGGGTTACCTGGGTTAACTCCAGAAACCACTTGGGCTGTTTCCGTACATTAAGGCAAAATTCCGAGCAGCTCCTCTGTCTGCACGCTACAGAGGGGTTTTCTGATCCAGGTTGGAAATAATGAGAGAATTGCCCAGCTGTGCTGTGTTCAACCTGATCTCTGGTGACACATCTATTTTGCTCCTGGCATTTTGGGTGGCCAGTACTTCTGAAAGCTTCAGTCTGTAGATTTGACAGAGCTGTAATTAGCTATGTAGTGGACTTGGGGAATAACTAAACGAAGAGAAATAAAATTTGTGAGTCACTCATCACATTTTATGCTTGTCAGAGACTTGTGGTCTAAGCAGCCCTTTCCAGACCAGTATCATCTTCAAACAACATCTTGTGCCATTCTCTAAGGCTAACTCTGCTTTCCCCAGTCTGCCATGAGGAAAATAAACTCACTGCAGAGTTTAATCTTCTCCTGGAAGCCTCCACATTGCGTGGTGGGCATCAAGACCTTTGTTGTCAGGAGTCAATGTTCAAACGTCATCCAAACTGGCATTAAGTGCAGAGGTAATGCTGGTTTGCTTATCTTGAACACTTCCCGTGTTTTCACATGCATTCCAAAAAGCAAATGAAGGCATAAATATCCAAATCTTTCTAATTCTCTTTTTCTTTCTTCTTTTTTCTTTTTTCTTTTTTTTTCTTTTTTCTTTTTCTTTTTTCTTTTTTTTTTTCTTTTCCCTTTTTAAATTATTTTAATTTGCTGAAGTACTTCCTACCTCCCAGTCACCATTGTGGATATTTCCTGAACTTTTAGCCGTTGTCGTATTGTCGTTCTCATGGAAGGTTACATCATACCCTGACTCTTTTCTCCTGCTCACATAGATGGTACAGCTGTCTCTACTAAAATGATTAGGCAGTATGTTCTTAAAAAGCAGGAGGAACCATTGAGATCTTGGAGAGCAAAGGGCTTTGTGAACTCATGGGCTGACCATGCCAGCTATCGTCAAGAGCATCCACTCATTTCACATTTCATCTGAGTAGTAATTCAGCTGTCTTCCAGGACACTACTGTAATTATCAAGGGTAGAAGTGGGTGTACTGGGTTGTCTTCTGCAGAAGACTGCCTCAGTGTTTCCTAGAGGGGTAGAGGCACAAGCCATCTATGTCAATTCCTTCATGCATATGTATCTATGAAAGACTTGCACTAGGTCAGACTAACAAGTTAAGCAATCTCAGCAACCATGAGAAGAAAAGACTGGTAATGCTCTCCAGCAGTAGTTTTTTGTCCCATATTAGCAAAATTGCACTAGTGATAAATTTTATCTCTGACTTGCACAATAACAGTGAATGGAAAAAGTGGATACTTCACAGAACTCCAGAAAAAAGTACCAAGCCAAGTTCCTCGTGAAGTGGGCTGTGCTTTGGCAAAAGTTGTAGTGGTTAATGAGTTTATGAGTTAGTGAAATTAATGTATTAGAATTTCTTAAGTGTTTAGAGATTGATTAGAGAACTTTACAGTATTGCTAATGACCTGATGCACATACATATACATTTTAGATCCTTTTGTATTTGATTTCTGGTTTGAGCCTTTTGGGTGTACTTCATTTTTCAAGTTCTATGCTCCATAAAGGACCAGAAACTTTTTTGAAAGGAACCTAAAATTCTTACTTGCTGTAAATCTATCCAAGAAAATTGGAGGGATGCAAATCTCATAACAGGGCAGTGAATTTGTCTTGATGGGTGGTATAGAGATACACATTCTAAGTTTAATAAAGGCACTATGTGCTCCACCCCAGATAAATACTTCTAGTCTCCTGACATTTGGCTGTCTTTTCCTGAGGGGGAGATCTTGGTGCCTTTTCACAGTTTTGAACCACTGTCCTAAAAATAGGTGTTGTTTGGACAAAAACAGAAATAAAAAACAAAACAAAACAAAACAAAACAAAAAAACCAACCAAACAAAAAAAAAACAACAAACCAAAAAAACAGGACAGAGGCAGGTATCAAAAATAGCAAGAAGCCAGTACAGAATAAACTTTTTTTTTTTTTTGGAGCAGTTTGAGATAAGTTGAAGTTGGAGATAAGCTAAGGTACAGCCTGGAGTCAGGCTCAAAAAGGAAAGAATAACCTGGTGGGCTGTGTGCAACCTAGATGTGCATCTGCACAGCTCTCAGCAGCATGTGCATTGCACTCAGCTCAGAGAAAACCATTTTTCTAAGTTGTGTGTTTCTGAATGGGTATTTTGCAAGACCAGACAGTCTCTGGCAGAGTTTTTCTTGGAATTTTGATGTTGCCATTTCTTCATATAGGACTTTTAAAAATTATCTATGAGTTTTCTTTTGATTGCAAAGTAAACAAGTAAAGCTAACACCCAGGATGAAATCAGCTGCATTCGGGACCAAAAGCTCATTGGTTTAAGATTCCAGCAAAAGCACTTTATTATAGCTTTTTACTGTATTTTTTTCCCCTTCAAACATAGGCTTCGTGCTAACTGATTTTCACTGTGGTTTTATGCTTCCACAAACCATTCAAAACTCTAAGAATCTGAGCCAGCTTGTGGATTTCTTCCTTGTTGGTTCTTAACTCACTCACTGGCAATTTACTTTATCCTTTCACTCAGTCTTGCCAGAACATCTCAGGACCCACCAGGTCAGCAGATACCTTAAAAATCGCAGAACTGCTCATCGCTGTTTGCTATAAGAAGAGCTTTTGGGCCTCAGCTTTTTTGTATTTCCCACAGTCCCTAACACAGCTAGGAAGTCTAGACACTCACTTCTTCATGAAAATCGGGCTTTTATCTACTTACTTCAGAACCTGTGGAGAGGATGATGAAGTTCTCAGTATAATTACCAGCATTAGTAATATTGCTTTTCTGTTGCTTCTAAAGTCTCAGGCTGAAGTATTCACTGTCGTCTGAACTCCCCTCGGTGTGACTGTCTATCAAAATTAATAGGAATGACCTAATTAAGAAGACTTCTGCAAGGGATATGAAAATCATATTTCATATTCAAAATTGTGCTTCATATTCATTCACACTGTTAAAATAATTCACAGTGCAAATGACATCAGAATTTATTTTGAACCATGGAAATAAATTTCAAATTCTTACTCAAGTGACAATTCTCTTCGAGTTTTTAAGACATAATCTGAATTTGCAGCTTGCAGTTTCTACCTTTTCTTCAGTTTCACATACCATCTCCATATCATCCTTTGACAGCAGAGAATTGCTACTTTGTATTACTTCTTCAGAACAAGGTTGTATGCCATAGAGCCATAGAATAGCTTTTGAGTTGGAAGGGATCTTTAATCTGGTCCAACTCCTCTGAAGTGAACAGGGACACCTACAGGCCCATCAGGTGCTCAGAGCCCCATGCAGCCTGACCCTGAGTGTCTCCACTCAAAGAGTGGAGCATCCACCTCCTCTCTGGGCAAACTGTGCCACTGTCTCACTACCCTTATACTGCAAAAAACTTCTTCCATATATCCAGTCTAAATATCCCCTCTTTTAGTTTGAAACCATTTCCCCTTGTCCTTGTCCTGCTGCCCTATCACAGCAGCCCTTGCTAAAAAGTCTATCTCCTTCTTTCTTACAACCCCCTTTTTGGGTGCTTATATTGGGTCTCCCCAGAGCCTTCTCTTCTCCAGGCTTCTCCAGACCCAGCTCTCTCAGCCTGTCCTCCAGGAGGGGTGTTCCATCCCTTGGACAATTTTTGTGGCTCTCCTGTGGATGCACTCCAGCAGCTGCATGTCTCTCCTGCACTGAGGACTCTACATCTGGACACAGTACTCCACGCGAGGCTTCACCAGCAAAGCGCAGAGGGGCAGGATCACCTCCCTTGCCCTGCTGGCCATGCTGCTGTTGCTGCAGCCCAGG
Source organism: Tetrao urogallus (assembly GCF_951394365.1). Lineage (NCBI taxonomy): Eukaryota > Metazoa > Chordata > Aves > Galliformes > Phasianidae > Tetrao > Tetrao urogallus. The sequence continues at coordinate 19,554,118 of NC_136816.1, read as the reverse complement.
CTACAGTTGGCTTTCTGGGCTGAGGGCACATTGCTGACACATGCCCACCTGCCACCTACCAGTACCTGCAGCTCCTTTCCAGCAGGGCTGTGCTCTACCCTTACATTCCCCAACTTGCACAGTGGGCACTGCTGTGATCCAGGTGCAGGACCTTACACTTGGATTAAGATGCTTTAATTTTGTATCCCTGTAGGCTCAGCAGGTCTGAAGTCACAAGAGATTTTTGTGTGATTGAAAAATCCTGTGTGGGGCATCTGTGGATCACCTGTGCTATTCAAGAAGACCAGAAAGCAGATGAAGCTGTATGATGTTACCACTCAGTGGACCTTAACAAAAACTCACTGAAATTAAGAGCTGTCTCTCTGTTGGCTTAGGGCTGAAATTGCTGCAATACTGTGGGTGTTGTCTGTGCCATTACTGCATTATCAGAGGTGGCCCATAAGCAAAACAGCTTGCCCAAAGATGTCCAACAAATGAGGGCTAGTCAGAGAAACAGCACTGATTGTTTTCAGTCCTTTAATTTTAAACATATGCGAAATGACAAATAGTCTTTACAGACAGGAAAACACTAAACACCAGGGAAAATATATCACTGAGAAATGTTGAACCTGGTATTACCAGAAGTGCCTTTAATCTCACTGAACTGTTAATATGCAGCATTTGATGACCAGCTTGATGCTGTCATGTTTTCTCTTTCTCAAGATTCTATGCATTTTTTAAGAAACAATTCAGTACTGCATTCTTGTTGCCTTTAAGAGTAAGTTTATCAACAATTTAGTGGCAGGTATTTTTTGGCGAATGAACTTGCTAATAGTTTGGCTATGAATTTGATTTTGCATAAAGCACTTTCCCCTTTCTTTTGCTCTCATTGATGAAAGTATGCCTATTTAAAAAAAATAATTTTAAAGTCTTGAATAAGTGAGTAAGATGGCAAATAATTTTGTTATTCTACAGCTTGGCAGAGTAAACATATATTTGTCACCAATAAAATGACCTACACAATATAAAAAATATACAATGATTGTCTTGCCTACACCAAGAATTTGACTGGTGCAACTTAAAATGTTTCGTAATGAAGAATGAAACTATTACACAGAACTGAACTGAAGAAGGAACCAGCAGCAAGAGATACTAGGGGGTAATGTTGGTTTCCCACTGGAAAAGAAATCATCGGTGAAAGCTGTGGCCACTTCCCATACCTTGTTTGCTTATGCTTATTTATGGTGTATGCACTGCTCCCAGAAGCAGTCGCAGAAAGCTCCTTACCTTCATAAACTCACCCAATACATCTGTGTCCTTTTTCAAGAAAGCTGCTTTTCCCTGAGAGTTTGCTCTGCCAGAAAGATCTGATGTGGTCATGCAATTCTCTGTTGCTTGTTGCAGCTCTCTTGCCCCACAAAAACTTCATGTCCCACTGACTAGCTGCTGAATGGCTAAGGAAAAGAAATCACAAAAATGTGTACATCACTCTATCACCTACTGACTTCTGTTTTAAAAATTCAGAAAAAGAGTGATATATTTGATGACAGCCACACAGACTGTAAACTGACAAGCCAGCCAGGAGTTAATCAGAGTAGAAGATGCCTGGTTATAACTGTAATATGCAGAATGAATGAATTGGATAAATCCCAAAAGCATAACGTTAGAAAAGAAAGCTGAAATGAGGCTGAAAAGAAGTTGCTTAACATTTGAAATATGTGATAACAGTGCATACCACTTTTCATAAACGGCCCGCTTCATTACTTGGTAGGAAATTCCAGAATGATGAAACTGGAATAAATTCTAATGCTAAGAGATGCTTTTATCTAAAATAATTAGTACTTGAACTGAAAATATGTTCTACATAATTGGATTTTGTGCTATTTTGCTGCTCTACTGGCATACGGATTATTGTTTTCTGAGTGTTATCTTATACTTTTCACACATAAATCATCAGGAATGATTTGAATATTCTCAGTAGACCACGCGTGCTCTACACTTACCATTTTGTGCTTTGAGAGCAGTACAGTGATGATCTATGGCAGGCTAAGTAGCTTCAGTCAATGAATCAACGAGATGCATTTTCAGGTGCAGTTTTCCAATCTGAAAAGAATAATTAGACTGATGCTTCAAAACTTGAATTCTGCAGAACACTGCAAGATGTGGCCATAGGATACAAGAATGAAAAAAAAGTGTCACGTAATCCATTTCACAATTGTAACTCCAGTGTTGTTTCCTTATTATAATGTTTATGCATCAACGGTGTGTTTGCAAAAGGAGAAAATAAATATTCAGAATGTTCATGACTCCATTGTACCAGGTCAAATATAACTCTGAAGAGATGCTTTTGCTATTCTAATGCTGGAAATGGAAACTAGCAGTCTTCATGCACTCACTTGCAGATGTTTCGACTAACTGGGTACTGTGCCCTGCAGAGTGTAGGCACATGTGTAGTCACAGTGTAGGCATGGACCAGGACAGAACTGACTGAAGACATTCTGTACATGAGAAGCAGCTAATTTTACTGAACTCCAAAATGTTTTCAGAATGAGAACATCAATTTACTATTGTTAATGCAGATCACATAAATCTAACCCAAAGTAAGGAAAATTTCTGTCAGTGATAGCAGAAGTTGAAGAATGCAGAAGGCAATTAGGCTATGCAAAACCAAGCAAACATGCAAACAGACAAACAAACCCAATCTGCCTAGTCTCCTGTTTTTAACTTGATGTCAAAGTTATGAACCTTTTGTTTCAAAAAGTTCTGTTATCTTCTAATTTGAAGATGACAGTAAAACCGCAGCTTAAAATGCAGGCTCATGTGATAGCTTATTTCTCTTGATTTCTTTTTGAACTTTCCCTAAACTACTGCTTTGCTATCCCTGGAGAAAATATGAATTATGATGACATCTCTTGGCAAGTGCTGTCTTCAGAATCATGTACTTATCAAAATATGTGATGAAGTCAAAATGACCTCAAGGGAGGAAGATATCTCTCCTTTGTCATCATGACAAGTAATATATCCCTATGAAAGAGTCTAAGAGATTAGTTTATCACAAGAATCAAAAAACTTACTTTGATAATCAAACTTCTTCACAGCATACTAGCTGTTTCCTCCCTTATCCCTTTCTTCCTCACTCTATAGTTCTCCCCATATGGTTTCATTGATCCTGTTGAAGTGAGATTTCCATCCATAATTCAGCCATATAGCAAAACAGCATGCTATCTCCGTGGATGCAGGCACTGAACACATTTTAAAAGGGTCTATGATTTGTATCAGGTGAGATACCTTTGCCATATACAATATGTCGTATGTGCTGAGTATTGATCTATGAGTTGATCATGTCTAGGGAAGAAAATTGAATCAATTTCCTCTGGAAGTCATTCCCAGCATTGCTCTTCTGGGGTTCAAAAGGTCTGTTGCAGGAATGGTGAGAAATCTGCTGTGAACTTGTTGACAGTATAATACCACAGTGCAGGTCTTGTGGTGTTCACCTGCTTGAGATTCACCAAGGCTGCCGGTAAAAGATTGCTTAAGCTGCTGGTTGCAATGTTCAAGACCATTTATGTACCTTAGAATACTTCACTTCTGAGTAAAAAAAAAAAAAAAAAGGGCAATATATGAAAATTTTCACTCTAAGGGAGACAACTGACTCCAGCTTTCACTTTAGAGCAGACCTATCCCTAACTGTTCATTAGTGCAGCCTTTTCTTTTTTGAATCAGTGCTGAGCTGCAAGGCTGCACCATCCTCTGCAAATTCCAGTAGGTTTTCCACTATCTGACCTGAATCCTGCCCTGAGTCCATGGCCTGAGTCCACTTTCCTACACCACCTGCAACTGTTGAAAACCGCTCTTTGTAATTCCCCTCAAATAAACTGCTACTAGATCACCTCTAGCATCTTCTTTGCATTGCCAAACAAGCCCCGCACCTTTACCTTCTTCTCTGAGTTATATTCTAGGCCCTTGACCATGTTGATATCCTTAAACTCTTCTGAGCAGAAGTTTCTGAGACAGAACTAGAAGACTAGACAGTTTTGAGAAATGAGAATTTAATCCATCTCTTTATTACATCATTAGCTGCTCTGTGTATGTTGATTAGTTTTGTTTTCCCATATGGTAGGAAGGAAAGAAAAAAGAGGTGCTACATCTGAAATGCTGATTTGAAAAGACTACACAGGGAGAAAAGATGATCACATGAACAGTGGTGGAGAACAGGTGTCCTCCTTCCATGTTATGCTAACAGCTAATACAGATAGAAAGATTGGTGCTGCTTGAAACTCCTCATTGTTTCCTGCTCGGTTTGTACCTCAGTTCAGAGATGCTGATGGAATTTTAAGGGACTGTTGACAGCAGTTGTGGAGTATGAGGGTGCTCTGTTTCAGCACTGAGTGTGGTACACCACGATGATGTGCTTTGGTCTGGATTTCACCTCCTCACACATTGACACAGTTTTGGAAAGGTAATGACAGGATTGGAAAGGTAATGAAGTTAAAAAATGAAGTTTAAAAAGTTGTGGCTTTTCCCAGTCTTGCAAATTAAAAAGGTGATAACAGCAAATGCTAGCATCTCTTTCAAGTCCATAAGATTACTGTCACTCTCATTTGCATACAAAAGCAGGAATGAAAGAGGTGCTGGAAGGTCACTATCCCTCTGGTCATCTGTACAAACAAGATATGTACCTCTGCTGATTAAGTAGAAACAGCCTGATGCCTCTGCTGAACTCACAAAGAGTTTAAACTCCAGAGTTACTGTATTGTAAAATAAAGTTTATATCAGCAAGCAAGCAGAAGAGATGCAAGAATGAGCCTGCAGGCATATGGCTTGATAATATTGAGGTTAACTTCAGAAATTCTATCCCCAGTATTCCCACTTTGCCACACAGTCATCTTGGTTAAGTTTCCTTACATTAATTCAGGGGCACGTTTGTTGAATATATGATCAAGCCAAGCTCAGCAGGATTACGCCAGCAGAAAGATTTGCCTGGAAAAGGAGGTAAATGACAAAAGCATATTCATGCGACTACATGGATTACTGCCTGCAAAATTAAGGTCCTCCAGTGACATCTGTAAAAATGCACTAGGTTATCATTAACTATACTACAGTGAGCAGTGTAATTCAGAAGAAAGCTAAGCACTAAATGCCAATGTGTTGTAGTTTACAGCATCTTCTTGTTTGTTTCCATCTCAAGCATCACTTATGTGGCCATTTCTGTGCTCAGTTTTTCTCTTCTCTAACTCTTTGGCAGCCAAGCAACAAAGCTGCTAATAAGCCTGAATTATGTGCCTAGGTAATAGGTCTTCTCATCCTGCTTAGTTGGTAAGTGTCAAGTGCTGCAGTAGAAAGGATTTAGCAGCAACCTATTCAAGATTATGTGTCTTGTCACATTTTGAATATGACATGCATCTGAGCTACCAGCATTTTTCATTGCAGGTGATAGGTGAGAGTGCAAGAGTTTGTATGCAGGGGAGGAAGGCTGTAAATCAGACAGTTTTCCACAGATAAAGAAAAATTCCTTTCTACAGCACTTTGCACTGACACTTCCTCAATTTGTTATAAAGAAGGCTTGTATCGTTCTAGTATGAGAAGTCTGCTTGGATGAACGACTTGCTGGCTGTGTAAAAAGGAGCCCAAGTCCAAACCGTTGTTATCTGGTAAGGCAGAGAGCTAGTAGCTCCACTGACACGCATCATGTAAAGCTACCCTGGCAACTCCAGCTATTCAGACAAGCCTGAGACATTCCTCTTGCAAAGTCTTGGGTGAGTTAGTAACAGTCTCAGCGTTCTGTGAGCTTCAGCTCTTGGCTGGCTGTGTTCAATGCTCAGTCATGTAGGAAGCCTTGTGTCACTATGAAAATGCTATAAAACAGTGTTTTCTTTACAAGAAATAAGCGAGGGCACGGCAAGGATGTCAGATGTTCAAGGCAGAACCTTGGGATGCAGTGTCTGCGCACTTTGATGGGAGGAGGTTGTGGCAAGAGGACCAGCAGTGGGCATGAGAAGGAAATAGACTGGTGAGAAAAAGGCAGATCCAGCTGAGGTCTGAAACATAGTCTGGATGAGGATCAGCTTCAAAACAACTGAAAAAAACATATGTCTTAATGATGTAAAATAAAAATCTTTAGAAGAAAAGTGCAGAGACTGCAAGAAGCAGGTGACTTATATGAGGCATGGATGGAAAAGACAATGGAAATGTAATGAAGGAAAACACATGCAGCTGTTAACATACTCAAGCCTGTGATGCCTGTGATGCAACCTGACATAAAAGCCTGTCAGAGACACTAGACCAAGCTTCTGCTAGGCAGGATAGCCTTGGGGTGCAGAGTACATGCAAGGGTGGGAGGAGACTGAAGGCAGGGCTTGATGCAGCCTGCTGAGTCCCAGCTGCAGGAAATTTACTACTGACATATCCTGTTGAAAAAAAAAAAAAGAATTTTTAGAGGCTAAGAGGTGGCCTGTGGCACTGCATGGTACCCAAAACTGTATTCATCCTACTTGAGAACGAATATTTCCTTTAACAGATGAGTAAAGTTGTGTGCAGAAACGAAGTGAAGCCTTGAAAAAATAATAATTGAGTAAACCTTATCCAACAGTTACAGCTGTGAAATACAAAGAGATCACACAGTTCTGCTTTGGAGGTTTACATGTTTAGAGATTTACTGTCTTTTATGTTCAGAAGTAGCCAAAACCATGTACAAAACTTCTGTAAAGAGCATGCAAAGCAAGTTTTTCAGGCATGGCTAGCAAAAGTAGCACCTCAGATGCTAGTTATCTCCTTGACACTTTGACAGAAGCTCTCAGAACCCACCCCAACCACATCAAAAAACAGCTGTGAGAAACCCAAAACCATTCTGCTAAGGAATGGGCCTAGCATTATCACTGCAGCCTGTGCCTGCCTACATGCAGCCTGCAGCTCAGCGTGGGCTGCTTGGTCTTCTCTGTGAGAGAGGCATCTTACAGAGAGCTCTCATCACTCTGTCCTATTTCACAGTACAAAAACAACCCCAGGATGCTTGTAGAACACTATTTTGAGCCATAGGAAAGCAATTTCCATCAAAGCAAATGGCCTGAAAATGTTCCTGTGGTATGTGGAGGAGTTGGCCTTGGTATTATTGCCATTTTGTCTGTGTGACAGGTTAAGCACTATTTTCCAGATTTATTCTTTAATTGAAATCAGCCTGGCAGGGGGAAAGGACAGAAAGAGGGAAGCTTTGCTTCCACGATGCTCAATTCTGCCACATAGAGCTGTGCCACACAGAGATCTTGCTGTTGCTGGCCTGCTGTGCTGCCCCTTCCCAAGGTCTTTCATGTTGCTTTTTTCCTCATAGAGGACCCACTTCTTCACCTCCCCAGTATTTTCCAGATGCTCAGCTCCCCATGCTTATTACTTTCTTTTCCATCTGATGGACTGGCTTTTCCAGGCAGTACTGAAGCTGACCAGGCTGGTATGCATTACCCTCACTCACGCCATCAGATGGATTAGGTGAGGATGGTGAAAATGTAAGTCACTAACTGAAGTTCTTTCTTATGAAAGGACTTTTGGGCTCTGAACTGTTTTGGACCTGTCCTTCATCACTGGCAATTTTCTGCTTCAAGGAGATATCTGTTTTCAGATCTTTCCATGTGCTAAAAATTGTAAGAAATACGCTTCCTGGGAAGAAATGTTTTACAGAAACAATTAAGCCTGCTATTCTTCTAGAATTTCTGGATTAAAAAGCCTGTCATTGCAGATAGCTAGCGTAATTGCCAGCTTATTGCACTGACATGACCCAGAGCAAATCCAGTGATGGCACCAAGCACTCAGAACCTTTTCAGCAAGAGAAGACCTTCTGATTTCATTTCCTCTAACACCCCATAATAAATTCCCCCTGTTAATTAATGTTTTGGACAGCTGAATGGCAGTAAAGCATTTTGTGTTGAAGCCCAGATAAGTATGGACTGCATCTGAATTGTCAAGTTACAACTATTTAACAAAGGAAAAAGCCTGAAATGCTTACATTTCTGTAGTACTGAGTAACAATGCATGTGGAATCTTTGCTATTAGATAGACTGACATTCATACTTTCCAAAGCAGTCAGTAATTAGGACTTAGTGATATTTCCAGTGTGTCAAATAATGATGGCTGCCATCCAAATGTGTCACTTCTGGACACTGACAGATTCATATGCTAGCAGCACAAATACTGTATTTTAGGTTGCAAGTGTGTATTCTCATGGCTCTCTCTTCTCCTATACCCAGGAGTGGATTATAACAACAAAATGCTCAAATCCGTTTTAAATAATTAAAAGTAGGGGAATTTGCCCCCTTGTGTGTAGTAGTTGGAAAATATAGGCTTGCTAGCTGAAGTGCTTTATGGTCAGTCTGTAGGGTGTCTCAGACACTGTTCCCCTCCATCAGCCATTTTACACCAATCTGCAGCTGGGGTAGTGCTGTTCCAAAATGCCATTTTTCCTCACTTTGAGATGACCTGGCAGCTGCCGCTGCTCTCAGCTCTGCAAGTGAGCAGGACATTTTACTTTTACATTACACTTTTACATGGAGTGGAGTGCTCTAAGACAGCAGAAATGGCCAGAGACAGGTAATCTCTCTGTCCCTTGGGGTCCTTCTGTCACAGCTGAATGTCTTGAGAATAAAAAGCCTTATTTCAGCCATAAGCTATGCCGAAGTCAGTAGGTGACGCTAATGACTCCTGAATACAGCAAGTTAATTAATTTCAGACCTGTTTCTGGACTGCTGGTGTTCATATTTGGAAATTCAAAGGGAGAGGATTAGGTCCAAGCAAACTTCCTTATCAGGCACTGTATGTTGAAGCTCTGCAATTCTTCCTTTCAGGAGAATCAAACCTATTTATTTATTTATTTGAAGAAAAAAACAGTTTTCTTGAGTGTAAGAGGTGGAAAATTTCTAACAAAGTGGTTGTCTAGAGAGTGCAAAGTAGAAGGGAGATGTTCAGTGTAGCAAAAAATTCCCTTGCTCCTCTCAGAATGGCTCAAGATTGCTGAGAATAGTATGGTATACTGAGCACATGACACCAAGAAAATGTCAGTGAGCAGAGTTAGCTGTGTGTTACAAATGAAGCAGTAATTAAGGGCACATATTCTGGACTCTGTGGCCTTTCTAGTTTCCAGGATTTTCATTCTCTGCAGTTGCAGTTATCAGCCTTTAACATAATGGGTTAAAGCAATCAGAGCCAAACCTAACCAGTAAAGAAATGCAAAATAAGAAAGTTGTGAACGGGGCTGACATCTACAAAGGTAGCTCTATCTACATGCTGATTCTTAGCTAGAAATAGAGCTATTATCAGCGTTTCTTCTTATGACATGACTTTGACTGCAGTTTGGAGCTTACATCCTGAATAAAAGGGATTGTGGATAGGGAAAATGGATGCACAAAGCAGGGAAGTAGCTTACTCAGATTTAGCACAGAATGTGAGAATTGGCACTTCAGCAACAGATGGGCCACCATGTGTTAGCACTTTTACCCATCTCACAGGCTAATAGTGCTGAGATTAAGTAGTTGCAACAGTACTTGGAATCTTTAATATGGCCACTCTTAATGACTGATGAGGCTTAAAGAAGCAAGCAGTTCCTTACTACTTCAGATATTTATCAGGTAAATGCATCCATTGATTGCCTCACGCATGCTATCATGCAGCCCTGAGCTGGGATTAAGCAGGTGAGACTGACTCTGAAGTCCAATGCAAAGATTAGAAGAGATCTCCATTTACTGCGGTCAATAGTTTTCTTGTCTCACCTCAGTTTCTATTTCTGCCTTTTGTAATGTGGTCTTGAGAAGGATATTTTGATTATGCTCCCCCAATAAAAGAATGCAGCAGAACATTACTGGAACTTTCAAAACTACATCTTTGTAGTGGCAATGTTAATCTTGCTGCTGTCTGTATTACTCAGGATGGTGGAAGTGCAATCCTGCCATGATATATGCCAGCCAAATTAGTATCTCATCAAGAGCCCAGATGTGCTTTTTCCTTGCCTCAGATGAGGGAATTTTGTGATAGATTGTCTCTGTAATGAACCGTGAGGGAACATAATTCAAGACTTTAGAAATCCATGACACAAACATGGTGGAGTTCTTTGCCTTCTCAGTTTCAGTCCTTTGAATATTTCAGTGCATTCTGTTCCAAAAGAAAAGGTGACATCACTGTTACCAGTTTAACAGAAATGAGCTAATATTGGAAAACTCTACATGCTTACCTGCAGGTATGGACCTGATTTCATGCATACCAGATGGAAATTTACTAACCACAGGAGTTCTTCTGAAGATGGCACTCCAGAATGCTTCACACTTTTTTCCACAAATTGCCAAGAATAGCCCGCCCCCCAAGGGCTTCAGCGTCATTGTGTGTTTAGTGGCTATCATCACACTAGTTTTAAAAGTGTTCTCTTTGGATTTCTTCTGTCTCTCATGTGGCCCAGGAAAGAAACATTCCCTTACTCCTTCCCTCCCTTCCCCCTTCCCTGTCTCCTCGCTCCCTCCTTTTCTCCCTTCCTTCCTTCTTCATTAATAATAAAATATAATAATAATAATAATAATAAAATAGTATGCTGCAGCAATCTGGAGAATTGCTGTGGTTTGAATTAAGTGTATGCTTAGAGAGCAGATGGTTTGCCTCAGTTCCTCTCCGCTTTTTGTAGGCTCTGAGCCATATAGAGTTCTCAAGCAGTTTCAGCAGGGAACTACAGTAAGCAGCATCAATGGAGTATGGAAGTGCTCGAAAGCTGGGATGTAACTCCTTTTGTGGACCCGGCTAAGGTTGTTCCTGCAGCTAACAAGCCTCAAGTGGACAGTTACCACCCTCTTACCCTTTCAGACAGGAAAAGGAGGATATGAATTTTCAAATGTGTTAGTGCAATATTAAAAGACACTCTGGGAGTGCCATAGAAGAAGCTGTTGGGAAAACTTGTCACACAGGCAGTGTGAGGGCTCATCCCAAGTGGAAGCACGGAACATTCTCTTTAAAGCAATCAGCTGAAGACCATGCATAGTGTGAGGCAGCATGCTCTTTTCGGCAGACATTTGGAAATGCCTCTGCTCTAAATTCCCTTTTTTTTTTTCTCTGACAAAGGTATTTAGTGAACAATCCAAACGCACCTAGAAATTATGTATTTTGGATTTGTTGATAAATTTTACTTAAAGATGTGTCTATGTGTGCTTGAAAGTGGACTGGAACAATCTGCTTTGCTCTTCTCCAGTTGGTATTCAGAGTTTGCAATGCAAACTGAAATCAGTTTAGACAATCATGATTCCTTTTTTTTTCCTTTTGCATGCATCATTCATTCCAGACTATCAGTTTTTTGTTCTTGAGGGTACAAGGACATGCCTGAGCTTTTGGGAGCACCTGTTAACATCTGCTATAAATGTGATTTTATTAGTTCAAGTCTTCAGTCAATAAGTGTAGAGTGAAACATGAAATTGCACAAATAACATGCTGTACACAAAATTTGCACAGGAATGCTTGTCACTAGAGTAAGGATTAATTTTACTGTGTGTTTCAGGCCAAGAACCATCAGTATTCCCTCCTAAAAATCCCCAGTTCATCATTATGTGTTTATCATAAACATATGCACAGCACTTAACAAGCTCACCTCTGAAATGTCAAACTTCCCACAGTTTTGAAGGAGTACAGACAGGAGTTTGGAATACCAGCCAGTGCAAGCTCATCCTTTAACTCCTTCGTTGTTTTTTTTAAGAATCCTTTTTAAAACTCTAGTTTAAAACCCTTAACATTAGCGTCATAGCAATAGTGTCATTTGTCATAAGCTACGGGGTATTTCAGCATTGTGCCCCTCCTCTCTGTTAGCACTGAAGGTCTTGGTGTGCCTCTTACAGCTTGCCTTAGCTGTTGTCTACACCACTATCCTTAGAGGAGTCCTCTACTCTGCTGACAAAAGTGCTCACAAAGGACTTCACACTGGATATCAAGAAATTAACTGGAACAAGGAAGCCCAGCAGCCCGTGCATGTTGGTTGTGCATTCCCCAAGTCAGAACAGAACATTGTGGAGCAATGATCACTTTTCTTAAGGATCTGTTTTGTTTCTGACAAGTACAGGAAGCCCATGATCATAAGAAAGTCATTGACGTGCCATTTTACTTTTTGGCACACCTTGAAAACAGAAGTAGATAGGGTGTTATGTGATATTCTTCACTTCTGCAAACCCTTTATGAATTCATCTCCAAGTAGCATTTTAACCAGAGAAAGGCAGGGAAAGCACTATCAGAAGGAAAAGCAGAAGCAGTAGAAACTGCAGCTGATCCTGCCTAATGAACTCGTGATTCCCTCACAACACTGAAGTGATACTGGGGCTGTTGCGTTATATAGATTATATGTATTCCTCTCCTGAACAGGTACTGCTTCCTCAGAAGGAATTTGGTGGGACCAAAAAGACTGATGATTTGAGGGTTGGCCACTCCTGTAGTTGTGGGCTTGTGCAGCAAGCAATGCCACAGTTGCTGGAGCAGGCATTAGGAGGAGAAAGCTCGGAGCGAGTTTTGAGTTGCAGCTCAGTGTGAGGCAGCAGGAGTAAAAAGCTACTGGAAAAATTAATTACTTCACTGAGTAGAGATGCAGAATCCATAGCTGATCCCATTTAGTCTGTCAGATGTTAAAACTTGGTGTTCTTGTTTTGTGCCTTGCCAAAACTATTCCACTGCTTTTGTGAAGGTTATAGATAAATGAAGCATAGCAGACCTGTGTGCTAGTAGTGGAATAATTAAGAAAGCATAAAGTACTATGTGAGTATCTTGACAGGATGTTCCTGTTAGCCAAAGTGGTATATTGGATCAGGGAGACGACTGACCTATGATGAAGAGCCAGGTGGAGAAAGTCCCCTGTGGCTCTTTTATTCCCATGTTAGAGTAGGTTAGCTTTCAAAAAGTGATGAGCATGGCTTTGGCATAGAAACAAGCAGAGTGGGAACGCCTGGTACAACAGAGGAAAGACTGGATGTTTTTTACAATAAGGGTGGTGAGGCACTGGCACAAGTTGCCCAGAGAGGTAGTGGGTGGCCCATCCATGGGGGCGCTCAAAGTCAGGCTGGATGGGCTCTGAGCATCTGATGTAGCTGTAGGTGTTCCTGTTCACTGCAGAGAAGTTGAATTAGATGGCCTTAAAGCATTCTTTCCAGTTCAAATGATACTGTGATTCTATAATCAGGAGATCACTTCAGGGAGACTTGAGTCTCCCTGTAAACACTTTGCATACACAGGGCAGGTGAGAAGCACGGAGGGAGTATGTTATTAGCCAGCTATGGTAAATTTCACAGCAGCATCTAATCCTGTCTCCTAGTGTTTCTGATACTTGAGGGCTTTGAGTCATTCTTAATTATTGGGAATTTCTTCCAGTCATTCAGTTGTCAAAGCAGCATTAAAATAATTTCCAGAAGAGTGAATAAATGATGAAAAAAGAGTATCTGTAACTTGCACAGAGTATGGAGCTAGGGAAGGCAGCAACAAATAACCTGTTGCACATAACTGAACATCATAAACTTGATTTTTTTTTGTTTTTCCTTTTTTTGTTTTTTTTTTAACCTGTCAACTTTTCAAGGTATTGTCTTATTCTCTTGCTTCTTTTTATGTTTCTGTAACGTCTGAGGTGTGAAATATATTTTAAAAAAAAAAAGTGCCTAAAGAAGTAATTCTAATGTGTGAAAAAGTAAAGCAACAAAGAACATGGCATTGAGTTACATTTTTGTAGCATCTTTGTTAGCAAAACAGTGGGGAGGGGATACTTCTTTGTTTATGGTTGCTGTATTTCAGCCATCAAAGAGAAGCCAGTATTAAAGATCAAGAGGAGTTCTGAAGTGGGCTGTGCTGAAGTCAAGGCATGTAGAGGATCTCAGCTGCACTTTTCCCCCTTGGTGCTTTTTTCCTTTTTTTTTTTTTTTTGCATTTTGGCAATAGCTCCTCTTTCAACAGCTGAGACATGAAGTGTCTCATAGCAGAATGCAGGAATCCAGGGATGTGATGAGAAAGAAACAAGTTTTAGAATAGGCTCCAGGGATGATCTGGACATCTGTCTTCTCTTGCTTTGATCTTCTTTTATAGTTCATCTTCTTTACATCATGTGTGGTTTTAATCTAGGACATGGGAAAGTGTAACCCTGCCTTGCACAGTGTTTCTCCTTGCCAAGCCCATGATTAACACCTAAAATGTTGAAAAAATAAAAATTTTTCAGGAGGAACTCATTCCTTATGGCGGCTGCAGCTCCTCACAGGGAGCGGAGGGCAGCACTGAGCTCTGCTCTGTGTGACAGTGACAAGGCCCAAGGGAACGGCATGGAGCTGTCAGGGGAGGGCAGCTGGGGGTCAGGGAAAGGGTCTGCACCAGAGGGTGGTGGGCACGGAACAGGATGCACAGTGGGCACAACCTTGAATTGCTGGACGTCAAGGAGCATTTGGACAGTGTGCTCAGGTATAGTGTCTGAGTTTTGAGTGGTCCTGCGTGTAGACAAAAGTTGGACTTGATCATCCTTCGAGGGCCCCTTTCAGCTTGGGATATTCTCTGGTTCTATGAATCTATGGCAATCTGTCAGACCTTGCTTTCAGTCCTCATTGAATTCTCTGCATTATCTGGAACAGACATATAGGACTTGTTAGGCATCTAGGGCTGGTCCACCATACAGTAGGAATATGAACATTTGTATCATGTTTTGTGGATATACCCGTGAATATATACACGAAACTTTAACCAGAACTTGTGGTTATTCCTTTAGATTTGTGCTGCTGAGCTTCTCTGGGCAGCTGCCTCTCTACTCTCTGAGTAAAAAAATTTTTTTTAATATCTAAGCCAAAATTCCCCTCTTTTAGTTTAAAACCATTCCCCTTCTCCCTATCACTATCAGACAAAGTAAGAAGTTGGTCTCCCTCTTGTTTATAAGCTCCCTTCACTGAGACTGGGAAGTCTCAATGAGGACTCCCTGGAGTCTTCTCTTCTCCAGACTGAACAAGCTCCACTTCCTCAGCCTTTCTTCATAAGTGAGGTGCTCCATCTCTCTCTGATCATCTTCATGGCCTTCTTTGGAGCCACACCAGCAGCTCCACAACCCTCTTGTGCTCAGGACCCAATGTCTGGACACAGTACTCCAGATGGGGCCTCAAGAGAGCAGAACAGAGAGGGAGAGTCCCTCTCTCTCCCTGTTGCCACCCCCTTTTCACACAGCCCAGGATATTGTTGGTCTTCTGGGCTGCAAGCACACACTGCTGCCTCATTTCAAAAATCTTGTCCACCAGAACCTTCAGGCCTGTCTCTGCAGGCTGCTTTCAATGAGCTCTTTTTCCAGCCTGTACACATATCTGGACTGACTTGACTTTGCCTTGTTGAACCTCAAGTCTGTAAATATTAATGAGACCACTGTGGAATTGATGGGAGCAGCTGCTGGGAATCCCTCCTATAAATAACTTGTGTGTGTGTGCAGATGTAATTAGCACAACTCACTTAATGCTATTTTGCTTAATAACTCTGGAATCTGACAAGACATTAGTTCAGTATTAGCTGTTTTGCTCATATCTTTTGGTTTGGGTAGGCTATGAAAAATCTCTATTAGGTGCCTCAGCACCAGGACATTTTCTGCGGCCACTGTACCCAGAAATATGCTCTGCTGCTTTTTCATATTGTGTAGAATTGGTTTGTGTCTCAATTCCACTGCACTGGTATCTGTCCTGGAAGAGACTACTGTAACTTCTTCATGGTGACTGATGTTTTTCATTCTGTTTATAACTGGACTTCAGTGCCAAAAATAACTATTCCTAGCTTTTATTGTATTGGTGATGTACTGACCTAGACATGAAAGCTGTAGCTACGTTTGAAAAACTTTGGAATGACTTAAGTATGTTGACTGCATATAGAAAAATCATAGATTGCATCTGTGTCCTTTCTCCCTGTAGGGACTAACCAGGAGCTGGAGGTGCTAGAGAGGCAACAGATGGAGAAATATATTAACCACACTTAGGGATCTAAAATCCACTGGCTGCAAGGAGAAGTCTTCGAGTCCTGCCTGCTGTGCAGGGACTTCCCTATAGCACATGATGGGAATGAAAGCTATGCATGTTCCATCTTGAGATAATTTCTTCTACTTCTTGGCAGTATCCTAAAATAGGTTGTATAATAAGCACTCTAGAGTGATGTGATTGTTAACTGTGCAGAAATTCCAGTGCACTGACTCCAGAAAATTATCAGAGGAGGTGTGTAATTATTTGTAAAGTAAATCAAGCTGGGATTATGAAATGTTTGCTTGTGTAATTCCCTTGAAAAGAGAGAGCGTACTGTTACATTTCCATTGACCTTTCTGTGCAGCCCTCTGACGTTCCAAGTGGGTGGAGGGAATGTGGAGGCACTGATTTTATCAACATAGGCATAAAAGGTCCATGCTGCTGAGGATTTCAGAAGAGAAAGGGCACTTATACCTTGCACAGCAAAACAGTGTGTCTTGTCAAGAGGCAGCAACCACATCCACCTCACTTCCTTGCTTGTGGAAGTATAACACCCTTGTACAATAAAGCAGATGCTATTGAGAAAACCAGTTGGTCTCTGATTGCCTTTTCTAGCTCATCTTCTGTGAAGCAAGAAGGAAATGTCCATAAGAAAACTGTACATAGTCACAAAATAAATGCCCACAGAAAATAGGCAGTGTAATGGGAGCTGCTTGATGTATTGAGGCCACATGAGAGAAAGCTGGGTGGGTATAGGTCTTTCTTGGGGGTTATTCTACAGCACAGTATTTGTGCTTGCATCAAATTCTGCAAAGTTTGAAGGAAGAATGGATTCCCCATATCTCCATACCATCAAATTTTACCAATTTGCTGTATTTTGGCAGCAGATTAGTTTCCTTTTTTGTCACTGGAGTTGCAACATAAAAGCTGCTATAAAAGAGGGTGATTTGATATAGTTAGCAATCAGGGACTGCACCATCACTTGGCGATGACATCCATAAAAAACACTTGAAAAGGGTTCTGAGAAGTTGTATTTCTCATCCTCTCATCATTTATCATCAAAGATAACTTCATAACATGTTCTTCTAATTCTTGGTGCCTATTAGGCATTAGGAGGAAGTTTTTCACACAGAGGGTGGTGACACACTGGAACAGGTTGCCCAAGGAGGTTGTGGATGCCCCATCCCTGGAGACATTCATGGCCAGGCTGGATGTAGCTCTGGGCAGCCTGGTCTGGTAGTTGGTGACCCTGCACATAGCAGGGAGTTTGAAACTAGATGATGATTACAGTCCACTTCAAACCAGGCCGTTCTATGCTTCTATGACTCTATCACCCTCAGGAAACCCTTGCATTACTGCTTTAGGAAGCTACCAATTTGGCTAATATCATTATCTGAAAATGAATTTTTACATTTTCTTCACTCTTCTATAAGTAATACAGGATGCAATTCTTGCTTCACCCACAGCCACAGTCTGTGTCTTTCTCAGAATGTTCCATGCAGTCCAGAAGCCTACAGAGTTTGATGTGTTATTATACACTGTAAAATGTACTGAACTGAGCATCACCTCCAGTAACTAGAGTGGTATCATACAGACAGTATGGTGCAATTTGGTGTGCATTTTAGTGTTAGCATCTCCTACTGTACAATTAATGAATATACAGATGTTATAATATAGAAGAAAGCTTGGCTATGTAGCTGTTACACCAAAGCAGGAAACAGAAAGATAGGTACACTCACCAATATCCTGGGCTTGCTTGGGGAATTCCAGTGGAGTGGACCTCCAGAAGAGATCCTTCCCCATTGCTAGTCAACTCTTACATGGGTCTAGGAGAGGTGGAGCTAGGCTCCACCCCTTGCGGCAGCACAGGTGAATTGCCTTCACTGTGCTTCTGTGGCTGACTCATGGCTCGCCTCAGGTGATCAATCAGACGTTCAGGCCATGATTCATCAGTTCCCATACACTCCACCCCTTCACAATATGAACCAATGATCAGGTTGACTAAAGTGTAAACTTCTCCTAATACAGAGATCTGCTATATCACAATGCTTATACAATTTCCATCACGACACATGTTGGCCAGTGCTTGATGATGTTACTGGAGGCATGCGGTCATGAGGTGCAGGCCCGTCCTATGTTCCATCAGTCCCATACAGACCATCACTGAGTGTTGCACATTCCAGTGTTACTGTCAGATCACGCTTTTGATGACATTTCGTTCCTTCCGGTGATCTTGAAGGCTCACAGGCTCACGGGGAGTAATACAGATGTTTCAGAGGTACCAGGAGGGGAAGATCTACTCTCCAGGGCAAGATACAGGCCGTATTTCTATCTTGGGTCAACACTTCGGCTTGTACTGGGGCATGTGCTAGCTGCCTGTACCACACCTTCTGGCCGGATGTCTGTGGCTGCATAATAATATCAGACACCAAAGATCTGCCATAGGGACATGATGGGAGTCCCTTTAGCAATGAAGATCAGAGTGTTGACCACAATATCAGTAGGCCATGTACCTATTACTGGAGGGACTACTGAGCCTCCCACATCCAATAATATCCCCCAAGGTGCAAGTAGGCCACACCACTTGGGTCCTACCTGCACTTTCCAAGGCCATTTTATTCTACGGGTGCCTGGATCTAAATTCTCAGGGGCAGGGAGCAGAAGATTATTTTCATTACCAATCTGGGATCTTATCTGATGATCAGTCCCCATAATTTGGATCCTAAGCAGAGTGGCCCATGTTGTCTGCAACATTCTCAGGGCACTGGGTCTGCTGTCTCAGGGTCTTTCATTCACGTCTCGCAAGGTTTCATACAGTCTTTTTGTCCACCCCTGCAGGTACTGGGAGTCTGTCTTCAGGGCAGCCTTAAGAACGCCGTTATAACATTCGATGAGGCCTGCTGGATTATATGGCAGGTGGAATCGCCATTCGATGTTATTTTCTTCTGCCCAGCGCTGTATCATTGCGCCAGTAAAATGAGTCCCTTGGTCGCTTTTGATGACTTGAGGTGTCCCGTTGGCAGACATCAGTTTAGTGAACGCTTAGATGGTATATGCCTAGTTTGCTTTTGGTACTGGATAGACCTGCAGTAGCCCACTTGCAGTGCCGACTCAGGTCAGGTCATATCTCACCCCCCTCAGGACCAAAGAAGGGGGACGATATCAGGCAGCTGTATGGGCAGTCCCCATGCTTTAGCAGCTGCCCACATTGTCTTTTGTCCTGCATGCCATAGCTTCTGATGTAACCAATGGGCGATGTTCTCAGATGGTGAATTCTCAATCCATCAAGCTCAGGCCAGCGTGTCTGACTGTATTCCATATGTCTAACCACATGTCCTTGCCCTAGATCGGCCAGGCATGGATAGTCCATTCCTGGGTGGCCCCACTGCGCAATCCAAAGAGTGAGTCCCTGGAACACAGCCCAACTACCTGTACAGATATTCAGGATACCATCACCAAGTTCCTTGGTTATAACCATTTACACGGCTCGCAGTTCAGCCCATTGGCTGCTCTGACCATCCCCCTCGTCGAACCAGATTGTCTCAGTGGAAGGATGGTACGCTATTGCTCTCCACTTGCTCAGGTTGCCCTTGCTGACCCATCTGTGTAGCAGGCATCTTCACGGATAGGATAACTTCCCTCCTAAACAGGACTCTTCTCTGGTGGAGTGACCAATGTTTCTTTTGCTGCATCACTGTGATACATCACTGGGCCTAGGATCCTCTGAAGTTCTTCTTTCAAGGGTGATGAAGACAGACTACTCCTTTGGCTGAGGTAGGCAACCCATTGTGCCACTGTTTGTGCCTGGGCCACCCCTGTCTTAGGAAGGTAGGTCACATCTTTCACTCACCCCTGAATAAGCAGAATGGTCTTAACTAAAACTTCAGCTGTTTGAGTTATTGGCTCTACTGCCTGAAATGCCAAATAGGCAGCCAATAACTGTTTCTCAATCATACTGTATCTTTCTTCTGCTCCATGCCAGACCTGAGACCAGAAATCAATGGGAGTCTGAACAGAACTCTGGTGTTGCCACGGACCCCAACTGAAGCCATCTTGAGTAACGTTAACATCCAACTCGGCTGGGAGGGTAGGATCAAATATACCCAATGCCTGGGCTTGTTTAACTGCAAGTTTTGCTTGTTGGAAGGCATCCTGTTCCGTTTTCCCCCAGTCGCATAGATGCCCCTTTTTTGTGAGTCTGCACAGTGGCCTTAGCAGCTGCGCTAGGTGAGGTATAAAGAATGCTAATAATCCAATATACCTAAAAACTCTTGCAGCTGCTTCGATGTTGTAGGGACTGGGAACGCCTGAACCTTATCTATAACAGCACTGGGTAGTACTTTGGTCTTTCCTGACCAAACCACCCCCAGGAATTTTACGGACAGGTCCAGACCTTGCACCTTTTAGGGATTTATAGCCCATCCCCTCTGTTGTAAATAGGTGGTTAATGAATCCGCTGCCTGTCCTACTGCCTCCAGTGAGTCGGATGTCAGCAGGAGATCATCAATGTAATGATATAAATTAACATCATCAGTTTTTTTCCAATCAGTCAGGTCACGTGCCACTAGATTATGACAATATGTTGGTGAATGCACGTACCCCTGTGGCAGGACCTGAAAGGTTCACTGCCTGCCTCCCCATGTAAATGCAAACTGATCTTGCAATTCTTCAGCAATTGGGATACTGAAGAATGCATTTGCTAGATCTAGGACACAATGATAGGTTTTTATTTCCTTACTTAAAGTGCCCATTAGTGAGACAAATATTGTGTATGGCCTCATGAATAGGCGGTGTGACTGTATTTAATTCTCTATAATCCACTGTCATTCTCCACGTGCAATCCAACTTTCGCACTGGCCATATGGGGGAATTACATGGGCTGTAAGTAGGTCTTACAATGCCCACTTTTTCTAATTCCTGCACCGTTTTCAATATTTCATCCTGCCCATCCGAGAATCTATACTGTCTCACATTAGTAATCCAGCACGATTTCAGCAAGCAAATAGGTCCTTGTTTCGCATGGCCTCTTAATATTGCCTGCACCACCCGAATGCTGATACATCTCCGCTGAAGTCTGAACCCTCCCACAGTTGTCTGGAGAGCCAGACCCCATAGAATATCTATGCCCAAGATGTATTCCTGGACTTGGGGAATAGATACCTTATACTCCTGGGATAGGAGACACCCAACCCCCATTTTCAACCATGTTTGGGTGACAGGAATAGTCTGTACCCCAAAACCACCAATCATCACTCTGTCTCCATCAAATTTGGTCAGTTCTCCGTAGATCATTGATGTTTCTGCTGTGGTGTCCACTAATGCCATAACTCTCTGAATATTTTTTTGGGACCAATAAATCATTAATTCTACACAGAGCCTCTGGTCCCATCTGGAGGCCCTAGGGGGACAAACATCCCTCATCATGCCATGAATTATGCTATGGCCAATTCTTTTGCTTCCAGTTGCTCAGGCATCGTGGCCTGAGACACCTGAGGTGGCTTTTTCTTTTTTTTTTCCTATTAGGAACAATGAAATCTTCTAGGTTCCAAGTCGTCGTTGATGTTTTCTCTATAACCCTTACCCTTGGCTTCTTAGGGTAGTTCTGAAATTTTTCATTGTCCTTTAGTTGTCTCCAAAGCTAGAGAAGGACATGGTTGGGCTGGCAGTCAATCTTAGCAAATTGGACCCCTGCCCGAATTAAATCATTAAACATTTATTTTCAGGAGATCCTTATAGGTCCCAGTTGAGGAGCTTGAGTAGCCAGCATCTTGGTTTTAGTCACTGGCAGGACCTCAGCTTCTTCTAATGTCCGAATATTGCACCTAGTCCACAGGCATTCTGTTTCTCCTAGGTCAGCCACTAACTGGGCAGCCTGCTGGACGACCGCTTTTGAGGCCACTAGAGGATTTATATTTATTATATTTATATTTATTTTTATTATATTTATTTATATTAGAGACCAAAGTACCATACAAATGAGAGGGAGCTTGCTGTAGAATTAAGATGTAGAATTAAGATTAAGATACATTAAGATGTAGAATCTCATCCCTACTGAGAATTTGACCATAACAGGGCCATCGAATGTGTCTTCATAGATAGCTTCCCTTACGCCTAGTTCACGCCTAGTTTTTTGTTTTCTGAGTTATGAGAGGACAGATTTCTAGTGGATCTGTCAAAATCAGAGATGCAACATCTAATTTAGACTCTTTATTTTCCTGATTAACAAAGTCTGTTGATTCAGGAGCCTGGTTATTGCTTATTGAAATGTTACAAACTTGACCTATTGGAAGATGCTAAGTTGGTTTCTTCTCTGTTAATATGCCAAGCTCTTGCTCTAACTTTTCAATACGGTCTTTCAAAAGTTGGCTTTTATTCTCTGAAGTATTATTCCTCATTTCAGCGTGATTTAAAGCATTTAATAGTGGCCATGTCACCGTGGAAGCTGCTAATTGTCTTTCGTGATCAATATATATTTGCTAAGTCCCTAAAAGTAATCTGCCATAAGAGATGGGGAGATATTTCCCATAACACATAAGGGATCCAATTTTTCAGTGATAACCACTAGTTCATAATAGGAAGATCCCACAAATCCCGGGATCTGCCCTTGATTATCGAGGGGGGTAGCGTTCTCCCCCATGACCCATTTAAATTCCATAGAAAGGACATAATGTAAATTTTAGTATATTTGGTCTGGCTGGCTCACCAAGTGTACAATTAATGAATATACAGATGTTATAGTATAGCAGAGAGCTTGGCTACGTAGCTGTTACACCAAAGCAGGAAACAGAAAAGATAGGTACGCTCACCCATATCCTGGGCTTGCTTGACAAACTCTGGTGGAGTGAACCTCCAGAAGAGATCCTTCTCCACTTCTAGTCAGCTCTTTAATAGGTCTAGGAGAGGTGGAGCTAGGCTCCACACCTTCTGGCAGCACAGGTGAATTGCCTTCACCTGTGCTCCTGTGGCTGACTCATTGCTCATCTCAGGTGATCAATTAGAGGTTGAGGCAGTGATTCAGCAGTTCCCATACACCCTACCTACTCATTTTTACTTATTAGTTTATATAGAAATCCACTGATCTATTGCAGCTGTTTGTGTTGCCGAGTACAGGGGTTTTCTTTTTCCAGACAAGTGAAATTTTAAAAAGTGTGGTGCTACAGCTCCATCTTCAGTTTCTGAGAGACCCGGTTTGCTTGGTGGAGAGAGGAGGGTAGGAGAAGTAGGATCAAAATAAGATTTGAATTCAAAACTCTGTATGTCCTTGCAGTTAATGAATATTTGATTCTTTATTCAGAATTACCTTAAACTGAGTAATTCAGAATAAAATTCTCAGATTCTTACACATCAGTGATGGCAGATAAAGCTCAGAATAGTTGTTCTAGAAAACATCCCCAAACAGAACTCCCAGAGTAACATCGCCTCCTGCCCTTTGGAGGCCAGTGACACTGAAACACTGAAACCCTAGCTGCACAAGACCCCATCCTTCCCATGAGCAATTGTCTAGCATTCACCCCCGGATCAAGTTTGACAGCTATTTTTTTTCAGACATGCTTAGAAGTTTTCAGATTCTGATATGAGAGATGGGAAATTCCCTTTGCATTTTCCATTCCATCACCTTGCAGTGTTTAAAATATGTCATTTGAAATCATGGTACTATTCTTGTTTGTAGATGAGTTACAGGGTTTCAAAAATATTGGAACTTAAAAAAAAAAAAAAAAGCAATAGTCTGGGTCCTTTTGTCTTTAGTTCTTGGGTTGTGTACCTCTGTGGACTCTTCTTAGCAAGAGTTTCCACAGCTGAAATAGCTAGGCATTTACTGCTAAATAAAATACATATATACACATTCTTTAAAGTGTTGCTGACATTCTCATAGAGTTGTATGACTACGTACAAATGAGTAAGCTGAAAAATCATTATAAAACAAAAACAGAACTAATATTAATCTAAATGAAATAACGTGAACAGCCAGGGCTGATTTTAATGTTTTGGTTATACGAGATCACAGATGTTTAAGTTGCCTATCAAGCAGATAAGTGGTAGCAAAGTTTTAGTTGCTTTCCACAGAAGGCCACTGCCTGCTGCAGTAGACAGCAGACTTGATGACACATTTTTGACATAAATACCATCTTCCATACAGAGAAATGAAGGTGGGGATCTTTTGGTCTACTTAGAATCATAGAATCATTTAATCTTTTGGGTTGGAAGGGACCTTTAAGGGCCACCTAGTCCAACTCCCCTGCAATGAACAGGGACAATTACACTATAGTAGATGCTCAGAGCCCCTCCAGTCTGGCCTTCAGTGTCTCCAGGGATGGTGCATCCCCCAAATCATACTCAAATAGGTTATTTAACTCTTTTAAAAGATTAATTTGACATTATAGCACTTTATCTCAGTAAGACTTATTTGCACGTTGTTCAATTTAGATCAAAAGAGTCCCACTAACAGAGTGAAATTTTCCCATTGGATAATTTCTGTAAAACCAGAAAAGTCTTAAAGAAAAAAAGCAACAAAGCCTATGTTTCCTGCAGCTTAACAGAAACTTGAGCCATGCAATGTGTCCCAATAAACCATCAGCCATGGTAATTAAGGTGCTTAGAGTAGCCATATGTTTCTCTGGCCACCAGCATTTTATGAAAAGAAAAACTTGCAATATAAAAGCAGAGAGAGTACCATACTTCAGAATTCAGTTGGCAAAAGGCCCACGGTGGATGTAGTGCTGAACCTCCATCGGGGACCAGCAGTCACAGTCCTTGTGGCCGAGCAGGGATTGCTGGGAACAGCAAGGCAGGTATGGACATCACGGGTCAGGGTAACGTGCATCATAAATCCTCGTGGTGGGTTCTCTTGTGTCCATGCCTGCTTCACATCAGCAAAAAGCAGAGTTTGTTCAGAAATGAGTTTGGTTTCTGGTGAAACCCCCAACTACTGGTTTTGCACAGAGAACAGCATCTCAAGGTATGACTTCACCTGGAAAACTGTTGGATTTACCTGATTCCAGGATTTTGCATTTTTCCTGAGGAATGGTGCTGAGTGAATGCACACTGCACACAACAGCTTCCTCTGAAATGGGGAGCAGAAGGCTGCTTTCATCACACTGCTTGTTAGCAGCTTTTTGTGCACCATGGTGAGCAACAGCTTGGTAACTCGCTGCAAACTGTGGAGGAAATAAATACTCTAAAATCAGCAGTCAAGCTGAGCTGCACTGCAAAATCAGATATCTGATGTCAGCAATTACACTATATTGAATATCCTCCATGTTAAAAATGGTTGATGCCTGTCAGTTATCTGTGTTTTGCAGACACAGATGTGCAGCATTTGGACTATAGAGTCTCCTGTGTTTACCATACATCTGTTGTAATAGCAGTTATTTCCAGATTATACTTATCTTCAAGAACATCAACTCCCTGCTTCTCGTGCAGTGCATATTCTAGCAGTATTTCCAAAAGGCCAACTACCTATTATTTATAAATAGTTCAAACCAGTAATTACTAGACCAGCTTTTAGTAGTTTTGAAAGCTGTATTTCAGGTTGTTTTTTTCCACAGATGAAGATTAAACTTGCTTCTCTCTGCCCAAGACCCAAAGTTTTGCCAGCACTGGAGATATAATCATAAAATCATAAGTGTTGCAATTTTAGGTTGATTTTTTTGGCAACTTCCACAGGCATCTTTAGTAGTTTCAGATAATTTCTAAATTGATTGTACTGTTTGTGTCTATTTTGAAGCTGCATCAAGCACTCGGCTGGCTACATTGCACAAATTCTCCTGAACTTCTGGATAAAACCTATTCTAGAATATACTGGCTCTCAGATTTTGTTAGAGATGCCCGAAGCCACATCTAAATAGGGAATTTAATTTGGAGTAAAATAGTCTGTGGATTAAAAGCAGAGTGGCTTCTTTCAATTAACATCTTCTATTGGCACCACTCTATACATGTAGCGTAATGGAAGCCAAATTGGCATTCTTTCACATGCAGTGAATAATGTCCTTAAAATACATACGGTCCTGGCAGAGCACAGAGAACAGCAATTGCACTCAAAGATCTTCAGAGATTTGGCTGTCGATGCCCAAAATGTTCTCCTCTGACTGCAGCTGGCTTCAGGATGAAGATCAGCTCACTTGCTCAGGCACATGTGCCCTTCCAGACTCTTTGAAACTTGGAACTGAGTTCTTTCAATAGGTAGATTATTGAAATAATTTCTCTATTTAAAGATGACTAAGGATCTCTGTAACAGACGTCTCTTTGGTCCCTTTGTTTTCCAGATGTTATGACAAGGACCCATCATCTCCCTGAATCTCTAGGTCACACCTTGTCCAAATCACATAGATCAAGAATGAATGTAAGGATGGAACTAGAAAAGTACAGACCTAAGGTTCCCCTTCAGCAAAGCAATGACAGCTCTTCTGCATTTCAGTTATCAACAGATTTTTAATCCTCATATGAATGGGTGTCTCCTGCTTGTGGTCATTTTCACACAGTCAGGTTTGGTGCTCTCTCTGAATGCTTTTAGATGTGTGTTGTGGCAGTTATTATATTGGTAGGTGGGATAATGTCAGGCTATTAATGAATGCATCTAGAACAGGATGGAGTATTAGAGAAGTTACCAAGTCTCCTGATATTCCTCATGTGAGTGCCTTAAGCTGTAATGATTTTTCACAACCTCCATAAATCAGATCGAGGTAATAATCCCTTTCTATTGATCAAAATCATTCTAGCTTGATACGTGCCTGCCTGAAGGTGATAGATATGAGAATATCTACATGCCCATAATAAGTTCAGGGATGGTTTAAACTATGTTTCCTTGTCTTATTATCTTTATCTGATAAAGACCATATGTACGCCTATATCCCCACTAACTCCTGAAGGTAGCCTGAACCGTTGAACAGCCACTGCAGGCAGGACACAGGAGTTCAAAGTTTTTTCATGGAAAAGCACAATACGCACAAAAAAGATCTATCCACTAGCTCCTTTTTTTTTCTTCTTGTCCCAGCCATAAGGACCACAACCTCTGCCATTTAACCATGGTTTATGCTGTTTTACAGCTCCCCACAGCAAACAAAAAAACTGCTTTTCCAAGGTGTGGGTCCAGAGGACCACGAAGACCATCCAGATCTCTCTCATACTTTTTATTCCATCTCCCACATGGATCTTCCATGTGCTTGGGCCCTCCATGTGGTACGGTAGTGAGGTAGATAACATAATGGGTTGCTTGAGCGGGATGACCTTGAGTCCCACTTGTGTACTTGCGTTAATGTCCACCCTTGGTGAAGTATGGATATTTGGAATTCAAGATCTGTAAATGTTTAAATGTTAAGTTTGTGTGTCTACAGAAAAGCTCTTTAAACAGAATAGCAGCCACCCACACAGTGGGTGTGTGCCTGACACTAGTGTGACTGGAAGATTCAGCCCAGTGAAATTGAAGACCTTTTCTCCCAACAGCATTACAGACATTTTAAATGCTTCACTTTTGAATTTTTATTTTATGTGTATTTACTTTGTGCACAAAAAGAAAAGGCTGAAAATTTCTAGGTTTTTATCATTCCCTTGCTTGTACCAATTGCAAGACATCTTGTATTACGAAATTTGGTGAGATTCTGGATATGTCCTTGCAAAAGGTAAATAAATATATTACAAATTGTAATAGCAATACTACAGTTCAAAGGTTTTTACTCACATTACAGTGCTCTGCATTGCTATTCTAATAAATTTCACTTTGTGAAAACTGCTGTAGCCAAACAGCTGGGCTACTTATAACCACTACAGATTACTGATATTGTCCCAACCTATTCAGACCAAATGAGACAGAATAACAGCACTCATTCCTCAGGAGGCTAAGACACGAGCAGCACCTACACTACAGCTGGTGCTGTTCAGCCTTATAGTTGCCAAAAAACACCCCTACACAGTCTTACACTTTTTTTTTTTCTTTTTTTTTTCTTTTTTCTTTTTTTTTAATTTTTCTTCTTTGCTGGAAAGTTTTTATTGGAAATATAACTATGTCAAGTTGTCCCCGAATTGAAGACAAAATCCTGTCAACACAAAATTATCTCATGAAGTGTTTTCCAGTGAATATTTTTTCTGCGATCCTTTGAGGTTTTACTGCAGTAGCTTCAAGGACAAGTTGCATAACCCAACTGGAGGTAATCATGCCCATGCTGCTGGTCACATTCATTACCAGATAACTGAGAAATCTTCCAGGACTGTTATCAGTGAATTAACAGCATTTTTTACTACTGAATTAATAAGCATTCTTTCTTTCATTTGGATTTGCAGGGGACTTGAGGGAATGGATTTGGGAACCATTAACACTTCATTGGTTCAGCCATGTTAATTTCTGTGTCTACGGAACTCACACATCTGTAAAATGTACTTGCTCTCAGTACAAATGATTTAGCATGGATATCATAAATGCACTAGCTCTGCTTATGAAGAAGTGCTAATCAGATGCAGTACCTCCTGCAGAGTGACAGCCAACCTGAGCCTCTTGCACTATGTCCAGACCCTGAAGTGTCTATGAGCCACCATAATGCTAAATGTGAACATGTTATCTGTGACAGCCTCAGATAAATATCAAGCTAGACAATGGGACAGATCTTTTTTTGCTTTAGATGATACTTGCATAGAATATGAATGAAAAGCTTTTATTTTAGGGTTAGAGGACAGTTTACGGAGACAATTTGCTTGTATTTCACTTAGTGACCTTTTGCAAATGAAATAAACATTTTGGGCTCACTTCTAGCCTAATTACATGTTTGGAAAGGGAATGGAATAGCAAGAAAAGATAAATGTCATTGCTAAAGGGAATTTAGGCAAAGATTTTACTTTAACTGTAAGTGGAAAGAAAATATTCCATAGTTCATTTTCACATATATTTTCTTCAGGTTGGGCACTTACTGATGTGTGTTGCCCGATGTGGAAAAAAACATCAGTACAGGGTACACAGTCATGAGAATCTGGGGCCCTGGCAAAGACTTACTAAGGGATCTTAGGGAAAGCATCTGTGCTGTGCATCTGTCTTGTCTGTTTCCACTTCTTGTCTCTGTCTGTTAAATGTCTACTGTACCACTGATTCAAGCCACTACGCACTGGAAAAAACAAAATTTTCTGTTTTCTAATACCTGTCACATAACCATATGAAGTAGATACTTTGGGTCACAGGAGATAAATGTACCATATATTAGCTACCACATTTCTTTGGTAATGTATATTTTCTTTTGCTTTAAAGCAGTGTGCATGGTCTAATTTTATTTAGTTCAATAAGTAAGGAACTAAAATTATGGCAAGCTAATCGCACCTTAAGTGTGATGGAATCTTAGTTGCCATAAGTTGAGGCAGATTTCAGCTGGATCTCTGCCGCTTTGCATGAGTGAATTCTATGTTTTGTTGGTTCCTTTTTCTTGAGAAGTTTGTGACCCTAATATTTTTAATATAAATGTTCTCTTTGTTTCTGTAACATCTGCCTCAGATGAGGAGTGTCAGTCTGTCAGAACATCTTCATTTCTTCATGATGCTCTCTGTTAGAATGTTTTTTTTTTCTTTGTTTGTTTGTTTTAGTAACATGAATCAAATCAAAGCCTCTGAATTATATTACCATATATAAAGCTTGTTCTTCAGCTATTTGAAAATGTTAAGATTGTGCTGTGTTTATACAGGACCCCGCTTTATTGAATTACTCTCCTATATAGGGCTGAAATCACATTGTTATGCAGTGCCAGAATCTGTTTAACTTCAACCTATAGATGTCTAAAAAAAAAAAAAATCACTTGAAAAGCTGACTTTAAATGAATCTTTAGCTCAGTATTATTTTTGAGAAACCATTTATAGATTGCCACTTACCTAACTAAATCAGGCATTCTTCCATGAAAGATTTGAAGAGAATCTATTTTATCTCCTCTTTGAATTCTTGAATTGTTGGAAGCTTTTCACTGCAGAATAGTTGGATTATTGTTGCTTATAACAATGTGTCTATTTTCCAGAAAAGATGCTTACTTGCATAAATGCTATATGTTTTAAAGCTGTATTATGTTTCTCTTTGCTTATAATATCTCAGCCTCTATGTAAATAATTGTAATGCAGCAAAAATATAGACTATGACTAGACTCTTCTACTCTTTATAGCGAAAGCTGCATTTAATCAGTAAAGTACGAGTCTTCAGGTCCCTTTATAGATCAGATCATTCTTACTCAAATGTTATGTTCCTCATAGACTGAAATGGGATGGTGATGTCATAGCATCTTTGGATGCAGAGGAAAGGCCAAGTCTGATCATGTCTGATTAGCCTTCCGCTGAAGACATTTGGCATTTCCAAAAGAAAAAGAAGAGCTGACGTAGAAAGTGAAATCCTCAACATAGTGGATTGTTACAACTTTTATCTTTACAGTCATTTGCTAATAATTGAGATCCCCAAGCAATGATGAACTAATTATGTGTATGCACAGCATAAGACAGGTTAGTCCTATAAGGCAGCTTAACACTATAATAGCAATGGCCCCATGCCATAGTACCTGGGCTAGGACTGACGAGCTCTGAATGTAATGTGAAATTGAACAACAGAGGATTAGCTTGTGAAAAACAATGCTGTTTCGCAAACACTGCTGAAGCACATGAGAATAGACAATCAAGACACCATATATACTAATAATTACATAATACATATACATAATGTATATAATATAGTACCTATTGTATATGTATTTATATACATAAGCATATATATATTATATATATTGTATATGCACGTATATGTATATATAATATATATAATGTATTGTATATATTGTATATGTATTATATGTAGTATTGAATATGTGATATATGATATATTATATATTACATATTATATAAACAGAAGGGAAATAAACTTTTTACATGGGTAGATCATGATAGACAAGGGAGAATGTTTTTAAATGAAAGAACTTTCCAATTAGATATCAGGGGGAAATTTCTCAGAGTGGTGAGGTGGTGGAACATGTTACCCATAGAGGTTGTGGGTGTCTCATCCCTGGAGCTGTTCTAGGCCAGGTTGGATGGGTCCCTGTGCAATCTGATCTAGTGCTTGATCTCGTGGTTGGCAACCCTGCCTGTGGAACTTGATAATCCTTGAGGTTCCTTCCAATCTAAGTCATTCTGTGATTCCATGATTCTATGCTTCTACAGTTCTATGACTCTATATAGTTAAGGAATAAATGGTAGAATAACATGTAAATGTTGAAATGGGCAATGGAAACTACATCGGATTCCTTCCTTATTTTGCCAATAATTCTGCCTTTGCTCTCAGTGGGACTATGTACATTTTTTATCAGGAAAAATATCCTACAATTAGTTAATTAAGTTGATATTTAAAGTGGAGCAGTAGCAACTTTGGACCTAAGGTTAGTGAAGTCTTCTGAAATGAAGCACGTTTCTTTGAAATGAATTTATCTTTGGCAAAAAGAACTTTGAGATCAGAGAGGCACCCTACTCTGACTCTAAGCAAATCTTGTCATAATCTCTACAGTAGGTTATTTTTCTCTCCATGTCATTGAAAAAGGTAAATAACACCTTAGCTGTATTTACTGACCTCTACATTTTTGTACTGTAGTTACCAGTAGATGTTTCAATTAAATTAACTCAATATTTCCTACAGACATGTCTTTCTTTTGCATAACTAAAACTTTATATGGCATGCATTCAGTTTCATCTTGGGGCAAAGTAATTTTTTTTTTTTTTTCCAAAACAGTTTATTTGCAGGATAACCTTGTGTCTAACAGGCAACAAGTTTTTATCCATAAGTGTTCACGTCTTTGGCGGGCTGATGATGGGACTAAATTATCTTAGTGGTCTTTTCCAACTTGAATGATTCTATGATACTATTATCTTTCTAAAATGTGAAACTAGAGTGATTAATTAGAATTTTTTTTAAAAAAAGCAAATTGTAAGTGTAGTGGTCTTTAAACCTGTCAGTAAGTAATTTCAGGATGATCAATTCATCATCACATGTGGGGAAAAATAGCTAGACATTTCTCTGCAAAGAGCTGGGAGAGTTCTAGCACTAGTGTCTGGTACTGTACTAAGCAAAAGAAGAATTTCAAACACACCAGAGTACTATAAAAAAAAATATCATGTGTGGTACAAAGGGCAAGATATTAGGATATTAAGTCTTGTAGTTGCTGACCTCTTCTTGATTTCAACTAGTAACTATTTGCCCATAGCATGCAGGTAAGATTCAATGGGTTAGCCTTGGCTTTGTGTCTAAGCAGATGAAAACCAAGAAAGTTTATGTTTTGGCAAGCTTACAGTTAGATACCACAAGAATCTAGCAAGTGTGTGGGAGTGTAATACGTGGGTAAAGAGAGAGAATAAACTGCAGATCACTGAGGAGTTGAGGAGTTAAAAAAATGGATTAAAAGTTCGTTTTTCAAGATCTTATTTTTTAATCTGATTTTATTCAAAGTAATTAGTTTACTCTCAGCTCTGAAGCTGTGTATGTTCTGCTCAAGGAGCCAGGAAGTTGTCTGGCAAGTTATCTGATCTTCATGGTGATGACCATGGAATCCTGGAAATTCAGGCACTATATGGCAGAACTTAAGAAATTTCTTTCAGTGCTAAAGCCAGCAAAATAACTATTTTCTCTTCACCAATTGATTTATCTTAAAAGGAAGCAGATCCCTGGGTACTAAAGTCCATATGAAGTTACTGAGATAGTCTTTGTCTTTTGATTTCTTCTTACTTTGTTGTTACCAGATGACAAAAGGCGAGACATGTGGGATGATATACAGAAAGGAAAGGGAATCCTGTTGGTACATTTCGAATCAAATTTTTATTCTTTCTGCCAACATCTCCTGTCACAGTCCTACTCCAATATTCTCAAAAGGAGAAATATCCTGTGAGGTTTTTCTTCATATTTACCAGACTTAGATCTACCTGAATTTCTTCTTCTTTTTGATAGAGTCATATACATTAAAAATTTGTATTCAGTGAATCAGTGAAAAGAAACCTGATATCTAAATTGGCTGTCCTTGTAGCCTATTTAAATGTATATTCTGAAGTTTATTAACAAAATTCACACATTCCAGTTAAAGTGTTTAATGATGTATTTGTAAAGTTCAGTTTAAGTTTTCACCACAGTGTGCTGCTAACACAGATAACTGTGTGGAAGTACTAGTAGTTATACTTTGTATGTGAGCTGGTTTTTCAGCATCATATTTTGGTGAGGGCAAATTTATCCTCTGCAGAACGCATAGTAGTTGAAATCCTGGTGAATGCTAAAATAATTTGTAAGTACTACTACTGTGATGTGGCTAGAAAGGTGAATATTTACATCAGAGGAACAGCTGTGTATCAAGTGATAGCCTCTGAAAACATCTAGCCTATTCCAGAATCCCTAAACATGGTCAACTTTATTGACACAGTGTTCTTTCAGACTTTGAACTCTTTGAAAATGTAGCATGAACTAGGTGTTTTGTGGTACAGACAAACAGAAGGTGTGAATGATTTTGCTTTTGGTAAATGCATTTTGCTTTTGGTCAGAATTTGATTTCTGTTTTTCTTCCTCTGTCTGACTGTACTCTTATGGAGTTCATTCCTTGCACCCTTCCCTGACATCCAACCATAGGCCTTGGTATAACCCTATTACTCTGCTTATCACAGACACACACAGCATCTGTTGTCATAGGTAGGAAAGAGGAGCCACATGGAGGCAAGGCAGCTGTTGATGTAACTGGCATCAGGCTCTGGCATCAGTCCTCTGAATTAGGTGGAGAAAGAAGAGAGCGAGACGATATCTTTGGAAAGCAGGAAGCTGGAGAAAATTACCTCACGCTTGAAGTCTCTGGGTTTTATCATTTTAAAGTGATAAAAGAAAATATGGTACGGCATCTTTCTACATCTTTCCATGTCCTTATTTATCCCTCATCATTTTCCCACCCTCACTGACTTCTAGTCTTAATAACTGGATCATTTAAGACCTTTAATCATATGCTAGTTTCACAAACATTTTGTTTTTCACCTGTCTTCTGGAAGTTAGTGGCTAATTTCTGGCTAATTAATAGAAAACAGAGCCAAGTAGAAGGATGAAGAGTTGGATTTTTAGTTGAGCTACAACAAGTAACTCTATGAATTTTGGTACTGCTCTATTACCACCAGTGTCCATGCTAAAGCAGCTGGAGATTTTAAGGAGAACGGAAGTGGGTGAAAGCTCAGCTCTCCTGACAATGCCTAAATGGGCCTGATCTGGAGCTTCTTGTGATCAGCTGGCAAAATGCATCAAAAATTGTTTTTACAGTTCTCCCAGGTTCCTGCCTCTCTTCTGCTCCGCTCTTGTTTCTCCTCCCAGGGACCATTTTTCTTGGCTTTTTTGACTTCAGTAGTATTTGACTGACATAGCTACATTAAAAATAGTGTGCACGTTCACAGCCCCTGCACATACAGTCCCTGCTGCAAGCAGAATGCAATATTATTATCTCAGCAAATGAGGTAACAGGGCATCACCTGAGGTACATTTACTTTCCTGTGGCCTGCAGGAAAGGTTGCAGGGCAAACAGCACTAGCAGAGGGAGAGCAAATGTATTGCATTTATGTATACATATTTATACACTGGCAAGCATAATGTTTACCATCCAGGTAATGGTTACCATCCAGTGATATTCAGAAGCTGAGAGTTCAGGAAAAGGTACATCCTCAGCTGAGATTGTCTGCAGACTTTCAGGTATTATGATGAATTGGGAAAAGGTATTTTAAATGTTTAAAATACTTCTCTGGTGAATCGTGAATAATAAAAATATCACTCTATACTATAGTTTTCTAAGTAAATGAACATTAGAATGTCATGTGAAGGCGAGTACTTCAGTAAGTCTAGGTGATTTCCCTGTGTTACCCAATGTTTTCACCTTCTGGTGAGTTTCAGCTAATTTTGGTGATAGGGCTGTAATCTCCAGACTTTTGAGATTCTTAAAGTACTTTTTCAAATAGACTAACCTATCTAGAGAACTAATATGAATTATCATAACTTCTTCACTTTGCAAACTACAGTTGTGCCCAACATTTGTAGAGCAAGGTAATGAAACCAATTATTTATCATTACAGCTCATGGGTATTGGTATCTTCTTGAGCAACATCTTGAGAAATACAAGTGACAGACTTTTATTGAAGCTGAACTCTTTATTGTTACCCAGGCACACATTTTGAAATGAATATGAATTGCTTTAGTACTCCATAGATGAACGGATATTGTTTCCCCTGGTCACTAACTGGCCATATACTCTCCTCCAGTGACTGCAATTTGTACAGTACAAAACTGATCATGTCAGATGGCTTTGTTGTAAAACCACTGTACATATACTGATAGTCAAAGAACAAACTCTGTCTTTGTTCCACAGTTGCAACTCCCACTGCAGCTGTAAGGTTGTAAGTGCTGGCACTCCAGTGTGCAATGTCTTTTAGTTTTGGCTCTCAGATCAGAGAGTCTTTGAATTTTAACTAACACTTGTAATCATTTTGATGGCTTTGTTGACTTAAGTAATTACATGCTTGAGTATTTTGTTGAATTAAGATCTGACCTGTAAGTTTCTTTATTTTATCTAGTGTTTTCTGATCTCTAAGGAAGGCAAGTTGAGGGAGGTGATCCTGCCGCTCTGCTCTGTGCTGGTGAGGCCTCACCTGGAGTACTGTGTCCAGATGTGGAGTCCTCAGTGCAAGAGAGACATGGACCTGTTGGAGCACATCCAGAGGAGGGCCACAAAAATGATCCAAGGGAGGAACACCTCTCTTACAAGAACAGGCTGAGACAGCTGGGGCCATTCAGCCTGGAGAAGAGAAGGCTCTGAGGTGATCTGTCAGCGGCCTTTCAATATCTAAAGGGGAGCTACAGGAAAGAAGGGGAAAGGCTCTTTAGCAGGATCTGAGGTAACAGAATAGGGGGAAATGATTTCAAGCTTAAAGAGGGAAGATTTAGCTTGGACATAAGGAAAAAATCTTTTACAGTGAGGGTAGTGAGGCACAGGTTGCCCAGAGAAGTGATGGATGCCCCATGCCTGGAGACTTTCGAAGCGAAGTCTGGATCAGACTTTGGGCAATCTGATCTAGTTGTGGTGCTCCTGTTCAGAGGAGTTGGTCTAGGTGGCCTTTAAAGACCCCTTCCAACTCTAATGGTTCTATGATTCTATGAATACTTCAAGATTGAAAGACCTACCTAATATGTACATACAAAGACATTCTATAAAATGTTCAAGAAAATGAATTATTTAATTAATTAATTTTTACATCATTGGCAAAAGTAAAAAAGAAATAAAAAGCAACAAGTGAAAAACACTTCTGCCCCTGGCAAGAAGATTTCTGGGAGCCTACTAACTTGTTTACTATTGATATAAGTTCCATAAAAGATTGAGTCTTAAGGTAGAAATCTAGGACAGATTTAAAATAAGAACTTTAACACTGTAAAGTATGAATGGTTTACTGCATTGTTACAGAAACACTAGAAACAGTGTGACAATGTGACAACAATGAACTGAAGCAGGACCACTACTTTCAGTAGAAATAAATTCTCTAAGGGAGTATTTTGCAAGGTGTCTTGAATGTAAGCTGCCTGTGATCTAAAAGTTTCTTTGCTCCTGTACAGAGAGGTCCTCTTTACTCTACAGATACTTTTTGCAGATGGCAAGATGGAGATTGAGCTTTGAGTGAAGGATTTTTGTAACATCTGGCTCACAGACCTAGCTGGAGGAGTAGTTCAGATTCAAGCACTGCCTGCATGATGCTTTGCCTGAGGTGCTCTCAGAGAGGCGGGAGCCCCACCAAAGCATTGTGAGAGCACTGTTATTAGTGCTATTTATGACTGAACTTAAGCAGTGGTTTATCTGGACAGGACACTAGTGAGTGATGTAACTCTCATTCCTGCAGTCACGTAACCCAGTTTATTTCCCAGATATACCAAAAGGTTAACTTGCTAAAATTTGGTGAAGTGACTGAAAATCAATGTCATTCCCTGTTCTATACATTCTGTTTTCAAAACCTTTTTGACATATGGGACAGATGCTGAAACTGAAGCTGGTAATACAAATGCTAGTATTCAGAGTCTTTTGCTTGGTCTTCATTAGCTGGGTGGGTTGTCAAGAAATGTTAACTGTGCTTTGAAGGCTACTGAAAGTTATATTTCAGAACGCTCTAAATTCTGTCATGTTTTATTTAGGTAAAAGTGAAGAGGTGATGTAGTGGCT
Source organism: Tetrao urogallus (assembly GCF_951394365.1). Taxonomy (NCBI): domain Eukaryota; kingdom Metazoa; phylum Chordata; class Aves; order Galliformes; family Phasianidae; genus Tetrao; species Tetrao urogallus. The sequence continues at coordinate 19,517,007 of NC_136816.1, read as the reverse complement.
AATAAATATTAATGTTAGTTACAGAAGTTATTGAAATGGCCATCTCTGCTACTCATGTGTGTCAAAGGCTATTCCCTTGGATACAGACCTTTCTTTGGTTCCTTCAACAAGAGATCAGTTATGAAGGGAAAGGAAGTACTGCAGATACAAAAGAACTTGTTGAGACTGCATATGCCCTTGTCCTGGAAGGCTTCACAACTTAGACAGTGAAGTGAACACTGTGCTAGTTTCAAAAAAAAAAGCATACAAAGGAACTACAGCAGTGCCTTGCTTTCCATGAATGGGAAGATTTGGGTGTTAGTTTCAAGAGGGGTTAATTCACACCATAAGCCCATAGTCAGATCACTAAAGCTGTGAGATATTCCATCAAAGACAACAGATATTTCAGCTTTTAAAACAGAATACTTCTTCAAACCCAGTTGTTGTGGTTTAATGCAGCAAGCAGCTCAGCACCACATATCCCTTTGTTCACTCCTCCCACTTCCCAGTGGAATCTCCTGATTTGCCTCCTTATTTCATCCTTTCCATCAGCTGAAACAATTCTGCTATTGCATGGGAGAGGGGCTTGGATCTGGGCAAAAGAGGTTCAGGGAGAGCTTTGAGTTGTCTCAGGACACAGTACTTTTGCATTCATATGTTGGCAAATTTGGAAGAGGCAGCAGTGAGGATGTCAGTATTAAAGGACTGACAAGCTGATTTCCAGGGCTGTGTTCTTCACATTCAGTATATCTTGACTTAAAGGCTTTGGTCTTTGAGGCAACTGGTATACTGATGCCTTCTTATCTCTCAGTGACTTGCAGAACTTAATTAATCAACCTTTCTGAACAGTGAATTCTTCTTCTAGTAGAAGCAATTAAATTTTATAGCAAAATAAGAATAATCTAATGTTCAAATTAGCTCTACATTGGTATTTGTGTAAACAGAATGGGTTACACTTGGTACATCATAGGGGATATCTGGGTTATTGCAAATGCTACAATCCTTTTCCTTTGGATTTCTGAGCTATTTTTACTATACTAATTCTGATTAAAATATTAAGTCTGATTGTCAGCTCTAATCCATGCTTCCTCCCTGCGTATCTAGCAGTGTTAAATGTTATGGCTAGTCTGAAAGCATTTAAAAACACTGCCTCACTGTAGGAAATCATGAGGAAAACATCCAAGCTACAGACATTTCTCCATCTATTTAAAGGGAAGAGTTTATGGAGCTGCACAAGCCAAGATTGTGATTGTATTTAGCATATGTCCCAATTTGTAAACAGCTGATTTATGCTTTAGCTGTTTGTTAATTCAGCGTGAGAAAGCAGAGCACAACTGTAGTTTCGCTGATGTGAAAAATCATTTATCAGTTTTCAAGTGTCATAGTTTTTTTACTTCTCATTAACAGCAGTTACTCAATGCTACTTCTAATAACTGTAATGGCTGCATAAGACAGGGCTCGAAATGCCCATCCATTCCCAAAATGAGTGGAGTTGAGACTGCTGGAGTCTGGCCCAAGCCTGTTTTCTGGGCAGGGTAAATTTGTTTTGAGACTAGTCCAAATTATATCTGGGCAACAAAAAGCTTCAGCAGGCCACTCAGCAGCATGCAGCCCATGGTAGAAATCAAGAAAAAAAATGCGATTCTAGAGTTGTCTCATGTTCTTAGGCTGTTTTGGCCCACACTGGGTTGTATTTTGGGCTCTCTGTACTGCAAATGCAAACTTACTATGCAATACTGAATGTTCATACCTAAAAAGCTCAGCTAACATCTCAGAAGTGCAGAACTGCTGTGAGAGGGCTGTCAGGCACCAAGTGTGAACTCAGTAGCACAGTTATGAAATTAAAATGAGAAAAATACCCCCCCTTTTTTTTTTTTTTAAGAAGGCTTTAAAAATATGTAAGTCAAATTTGTTTTTCACAATCTTGCATGTAAAAGTTTTTTTCACAATTTTCTAGTGAAAGCTAACTTGCATGTGCAAAAATCTATTAAACTAGACCATGTTTTTCTGTTCTATTTGATGTTTAAATAATTTAGAAGATGGAAATAATATTTTGTTGGTGTTATTATTTGTTCCAACAATAAAGATTTTGCTCATTACATGTGCAAATGAATTACGTGAGGCACATAAAAGCAAGGAAGAACTAATAAAGGAAGCATCTGAGGTTTGATTCTGTAGAGCTTGGCAACAATATGTATTGTGATTTTCTGATATGGCTCAAGGAGGAAAATGCTACAATAAAAATAATAAGCTAGAAATCATCAAGTTCAAGTCTCCATCTTCAAATTGCTGTTTAAATTCTCTATTTCCAGCTTATTGCTGAATTGTTGCAATGAACGACGTCTTAAAATCTTCCTTAATAATAGAGGAGAATCAAATTTATTGGCTATAGAGATGTGTAGGAAGACCCAGTCTGTATACTGCATTTCAGTTATGTGGTTAAAGCTTTAAAAGTAGTTTGAATGCAGCACTGTTATTCACTATATGCCTAGTGTCTAATGTAGGAAAAGCATGTGCACACTAGTTAGAGGACAAGGGCACAGATTGCTTTCTGTACTGAAAAGCTCTGCATCAGGACATGTTCGCCCATGCTATTGTGGACCATCGACATATCAGATATCCACTTCAACACTACTCAACTTCAGAAAGACTTCTTCCTGCTTGTAGAGTGGGGCACAAGCCGAGAAATTAGCCTTCTGCTTCAGCATGGTATATTCGCTTGAGGAAGGTTTTCCTTTGAAATGAGAATTTACATTAATTGTTTGGCTGTACAGAGGAGATGAGAGATTAATAGAAGTAGCAGCAGTCAACACAGAGCAAGTGAAGGGTGGGCACAGAGAGCAGTGGAGGGATTTTGAGAGCACGTATGGAAGCTTTTTTGAGGACACTCAAAATGAGCAATCATTTTGAAAGCACAGACATGGCTGGGATATATACATTTGTGGGAAAGTGAGACTAAGAAGACAGCTGAATCACTTTTTCAAGGGGACTGAGAGTTCAGGCTTCATAGTTCTCAAGCACATCTGTTGCTCAATTTTAAAAGTGCTCTTCAGAATACATCATTTTAGCACTTTTGGCAATTCAATTTCCAAATAACCAAGATGATCCCTTGTGCTTCTTTTTTCTTATCCTGCCATCAAATACAGGACTACTTTTAAAAATTGTACCCATCTACAGTAGATTTATTTAAAGTACATTGAAATACATTAAAATAAAATTTATTTTAAAATTGGTATTTCTGGCATTAACTAGAGTCACCGAAATATCTTTTCTCATGATACAATGGACAAGTCTAGTCTTTCCATCCCACAGCTATGAAGCAAACAAGGCTATGTCAATATTCTGGGTTTATTTTTATCTTTCTGCAAGCTGTCGCCTCCTCCTTCTTGGCTCCTGTGTCTCCAGGCAATCAGGAGATGCTGTCTTCCTCTCTCACAGTCCCACCTTTCTGCCCTAGTGGTTATACACCATCTGTTCTGGAATTCATGCTTGTTCTCCAAATAAAAATAAAGATAAGATATGATTATCAATGGTAGATATTTGAAAACCTCAATCTCCGTAGGTGAATTCTTAGGTCAAAACTTCAACATCACACATTTCTTTCTTCTTTGAAGTGACTAATTGTTGATGTATTGATCGTAAAACCATTTTATTAAGAAGCATTATGAAAGCTATGTCACCCAAAAATGTTACACCAGATCAAACCAGTGTTCTCTAAACCAAATGTCTTGGCTCCAAACAGGAATTTTTGTATGAGGAATTACAAGAACAGGGAAAGCATATGGTGTTTTGACATTTCCAAAACTTTCAGAAGTAAGTGACTAAGGTACTATCAAAACTTCTTGTTTAGAAGCCCACCATAAGCTTCATTTTTTGAATCTGTCCAGTTGACTCTGGAACCTGAATATTTTTTGGTATTTAGAGTGCTTTGTGTCTGGGATTTCAGCAACTGAAATAAGGTTGCATAAATAAATACAATTCTTATGTTTTTAATCTGCTCTATTTGCTGCTCCATAATTCCTGGATGAGAAGTGATGGTGAAGGTTGCTCCCTGGTCATAGATTTCTCTGATTCTTATGTCTTTATGGGCATGTAACATATCATTTCTCAGTTGCTTTCCCTAGCGTGAAGAAGTGTCAACTGTTAGAGCGTGTGCAGCTCCTTAAGAACAGACCATAGATGCACTAGAGAGTTTCTGCCTGTCTCGGGTTCATATCAGTGAGAAAGCTCTTGCAGAGAATTCCTTCCCTAAGGCTTGTCCAGAGGTCTTTCACAGCACACATTCATTCCTATTTAGATGCCTATTAGAAGTGGGCTTAATGGTGCCACCAGCAACACTTTCAGAGCAATGAAGAACAAATGCCAAGATTCATTTAGCTCAGTGACTTCTTAATGTGAATCAAGAATCACAGAACAGCTTGAAAGGGACCTTCAGGATCATCCAGATCCAACTCCCCTGCTGTGGATAGGTGCATCTCCCATTAGAAGGAGCTTCTCTGTACTTCAGTGTTTCTTTTATATTCCTGTGTTGTTTTTTCAAGATGGGAATAACAATGCTACATCCAATGTAACTTTAAAGATCAGAATTATGCAAAATACGGTTCTGATTTAAAGACTTTTTAATAGGGAAATCCAGAGGATTAACATTTCTCTGACTTTAGTCATTGATTTTTCATCTTCTGCTTTTTAGTCATTAGATGCAAGAGTTAATCATTCTTGATATTTTTATTGCTAGTGAGTTCTTGTATTGATAATGTTGGATACTATCAATACAAATGACAGCGGTTTTATTTATAGCTGTGTTCCATACTGCTGTGTAAGTAGTAGTGGACTATTCTGGGATGAGATAGAAGTATTGACATGGCATCAAAGAATTATAGATTACACTCACAAACTGTGTTAAAGAATATTAGTAGGATAGCATTCCAATTTTAGGAACTGCAAGAAATGAGCCTGCCTGTGCAATCTTTATCTGACCAAGTACATGCTGAGCTACTCCACTCCACTGCCTTTTACATGGAGCCTTTTCGGATGCTAAAGGATTCTCCACAGTGAGTGTGCAACACTGAGCAAACTTTTTCCTCATCAGAGGAATTCCTGCTCTGTAGTTAGAACAACCGCCACACTATGAAAGATTTGAGGCCTGTAACTAGTTGTATTTCCCAGAGGTCAGTGTTCCCAGTCTGATGTTCAACATCTTCAACAACAACCTGGATGAAGGGGTAGAGCCCACCCTCAGCCAGTTTGCTGATTCAAAGCAGGGAGGAGTGACTGACACACTGCAAGGCTGTGCTGCCGTTCAATGAAACCCAGACAGTCTGGGGAGCTGGGCGGCAAGGAACCTGATGAGGCTTAACAAGTGTAGAGTCTTGCACCTGGGAAGGAATAACTGCATGTATCAATAGAGGCTGGGGGGTGACTTGCTGGAGAGGAGCTATGCAGAGAAAGACCTGGATGTCCTGGTGGACAAGATGGTCATGAGCAAGCAGTGTGCTCTGGTGGCCAAGAAGGCCAATGCTATCCTGGGGTGTATGAAAGGGAGCATGTCCAGCAAGTCAAGGCAGGTGATCCTCTTGCTCTACTCTGCCCTGGTCAGGCCTTACCTGAAGTACTGTATCCAGTTTTGGGCTTCCTGGTACAAAGAGACAGAGATTTCCTGGGAAGAGTTCAGTGGAAGGGCCACAGATGATAAAGGGCCTGAAACACCTCTCTTGTGAGGAAAGGCTGAGCAACCTGAGTCTGTTTAGCCTTGAGAAAAGAAGACTAAGAGGGGACCTGATCCAGGTTTATAAATATCCAAGGTATGGGAAGCAAAGGGATGAGGCCAGACAAGTGGAAACAACCACAAACTGAAGCATAGAAAGTTTCACACAAACGTGTGTAAGAACTTCTTCACAGTGAGGGTGAAGGAACACTGGAACAGGCTGCCCAGAGAGGTTGTGGAGTCTCCTTCTCTGGAGAAGTTCAAGAGCCGTCTGGATGCCTATCTGTGCAACCTGGCCTGCTTGGGCAGGGGAGTTGGACTCAGTGATTTCTGGAGGTCCTTTCCAGCCCCTACAGTTCTGAGGAATCTGTGAAATCTGCTATGCTTCTCTTACAGTGTTAATGAGCTGTGTAGGTACTGTCTGGTACCACAGTCCACAGAGAATGACAAAGAGAGAGTAAATCCACGATAGGGCAGAACTGGTTTGTTGTCTGCCAGAACTTCATTTTGCGCAGACCTCCAGCTATAGTGGTGCCTGAGGAGGATTGGAGAAATTATCAATTGTCGTTTATATACTGTTTGTCTTGTTCTATTTGTGAAAATTGGTCATCTGTATCAATAATAAGCATTCCCTGAAACAGCATGCTCTTAAAATTCAGTGCAGTAAAAGACTTAGTCATTCGTCTTCCCAGCTGTAGACATCTGTACACACAAGGATTTTGATATTTACATGTTGCTGGTTACTAAATGCCAAGGTTAAAAAGCTGAAATTCTATTCTGCTAAAATTGCATTAAGCAAGAAAAACAAGACAGCATTTTGCAAGTTCGCTCTTTGGTATCTGGCCACATTCACAGTGGCTTTGACATTTTGGCCTCTAGATGCATAAATGGATGAACATTTTCAAAAAAAATTCAGATGATGCTATGGAATGGTACTATCTGCTATGAGATGGGGTTTCCCCGGAGTGAAACTGGCTGCTATGGCTACTGAAGATACTGCATCAGTGCTTTCGTTGCAAGCAGAATACTGCTGTTTTTCTGTTGAGGTTAAAACCTGAAATGAGCTGGAAAATGAAAATCATGCTTTCTGGGAAAAACAGGATTTTTGTACCCTGAGGAAGAACAGCCCTTGTAAGAGAGATTTGTCCCATAGTTGAAGGGAAGTTGGATACATTGGGAAATACACTAAAATCTGGATTTTTTTTTTTTTTTTTTAATATCCTAAGTAAAAAGCAAACTATGGAAGGATTTTCTTCAAATCCTCCAAAATATGCAACAGCTCCAAAATATACAACATGAGGTAAGCAAGCTAAAATGTCAGGGCTTGTTTTGTTTTAGGTAAATCATGATCTTTATTTTTGTTTCAGTACAGGTGATCACTTTGACCACTGAAGTGTTTGGCTTTTTAGACTCTCCTTTGTACTTTCTTATCTCTCTGGCCACAAAATTCGTATGTTGAATCCTCTAGCATCTTTTTAAACTGTGAAGCCTGTAAGAAATTAGTATAGATGCAGATGAGGGCAAATCAATGACAACAGCTTGAATGACAATGGAAAAAGTTGTGTGGAATTTGCAAAGAATCGACTTTTACAGATGCTGGGTATATCAAACTCTTTTTAGGTTTCACTGAGGTAGTGATACTATTTTCCTGAAATATCAACGTTACACTTTGTAATTTGAGAGCAAACCCTGGCCCTTCAGAGGAATGTCAATTGGAAAAAAACCCATAACCACAATAAATTCACGTAGTATGTGTTAGAGGGTTTTTACTGTAGTTGTTTACCATGATTTCAAATAAAAGGCTGAGAATGCAGGTCTAGTCTTGTGTCTTGAGGTGACTGGAACAGTTAATGCTGGTGTGGCTGAGAGCATCTTTGCTCTTTCTTCCCCCACCAAACATCACCAGCTTATCTAGTTTGTCTCCCTTAGGCACAGATCCATCCCTCTATTGGGAATGCTGGGATTTGAGCATTCTGAGAAGAGACCAGCTTCAGTGAGGAATTACCTGCTGGTGTTTGGTCATGCTGAGGCTCTGCTCATGCTCCTTGCAGCTGGCAGCAGGTGTTTTCCCTGGCTGCTCTTCTGCCCGCAGCCAACATTTTGGAGAGTGAAGGAGAAACTCTGAGTTCTGGCATGCTATCAAAAATGGCTGAGAAAGCCCTTGTATGCTGGATGTACATTTTTAGGATACCCTGCAATTTGCTTGCTGTCAAAGGCTAAAATTTTACTTGAAAGCACTGCATAAAGTTTGTGTATCAACCTTTTATAAATTCAAGATGTATACATAAATTCCTGTGTTTTTGTTTTTGTTTTTGTCTTAATCAGAAGATTGTTCACTGGAGGAGATTTCAGGCACAAAAATACTTCTCTGTAATCTTTTTCTTATTATTTGTATCTATCAAGACAGCATCTTTTTTGCTCTGTTTTGATCACCCTCTGATTCTGTCTTGCATTTTGCCTGTACTGTGAACTCAAACTATCTCTAGTTGAATTACAGAGGGCACTTCATATGAAATCAGGCAGAAAATGCACTGGCTCTTCACTTTTCAGAATAAATAAATTAATAAATCTTTTGAAATTACCATGATTGGACTCGAATGAAGTTTCAGGATGACTCATTACTCAGCTGGTTATAATTTCTGATGCTCAGCTCTGAAAACTTCTGCTTGCTTTTTGATGCGTGTGATAAAAGCAGTAATAGTTTAATGGAGAATGTTGGACAGTTTACACACCTTAGTAAGGAACCAAAGGCAGATCAGGTGTAAATAACTGGGAGTTGAGACACTTTGTGAGATACGAGTACTAAATGATATAAAATTTAGAGAGGCAAAGCTACTGTGAAAACAGAAGTGAGTAACAAACAGAACTTACAGATCCAAGGACTTGAGATAAAGATGGGAAACTTCTACAAAAATCTTCATAAACAGAAAGCATGCCTTAGAAGAGGCCACTTTGGTAAACTGAGTGTGTGTGAAGGCTTAGGTAGAAAGCATTATACTTTTTAGTAGATGCAAGCAGGTACTTGCCCCATCCCTGGAGGCATTCAAGGCCAAGCTGGATGTGGCTCTGGGCAGCCTGGTCTGGTGGTTGGCAGCCCAGCACATAGCAGAGGGTTTGAAACTAGATGAGCATTTTGGTCCTTTTAAACCCAGGCCATTCTATGATTCTATGATTCTATTCTTCTGGAAAAGAAAGTAAAGTAGCATTGAGCAAAGAGTAGGTTTGAAAATTATGTAATCTTTAAAAAAAAAAAAAAACAGCTGAGGAACTCAACACATCACCACCTTACTTCCTTCTCACTGAGACAATCTCTGTACTCCTGTTGCACAGGAAACTGCAATAGAACAAGAGTTCATACAAAAAATACCATTTTTCTCTGACAATTTTGGGCAATTCTGTAGATTCTGAAAGTGTTTTCGCTATTGCTGTTTTGTTGCAAGCAGATACAAATAAACATACAAACCCCTAAGAGATTGAAGTCTTCAGTCAAAGTATCTCAAGGGAAGTATCTTAAAATTTGTGTTCTGTCAGAATTTGGATGGTTGTACTGCAATGTAGAGACTATAAATATGAAATATCTTCCTCAATGTTTGCTCTCACAAGACACAGATTTCTTCAGTGCTATTTATCTGCATTCATGTGAATGTGTGAAACCAGTTGTCTGCAGTAACTTAGCATTTACTGCTCTTTGATTAGTCTAATGCACATTTCTAGATGGTGTAATGCTCAGTTCTGTATTTCAGAGTTTTCTCAAGGTAAAGAATTAATGCCACGTAACATCTCTGAGAAGTGATATAACTAATGTGAATGCTGTTTTATCATCCATCTTAAGTGTATGTATTGACTACACAAATTCTGTGAGAACAAGAAGGGAGTTTAAAGAGAATTGGAAGCTTAATAAAGGCAGTGCTTATTTACAGAAAGACAGCTACACTCATTCACTGTTGCCTTAATAGTCAGGCAGAGATTTAGGATTGAGGGGACAGATTTTCTCTACCTTGCTGGTAAAATCTCTTCATGTAAGCACAGCCATGTATTTATGGTACTTACGGATTCACTGTTTTCTCTGTAGTACTAGTAGAGAAGGTATTTCATGGAAAGCCCCAGAAGCCTTTAAGATTCATTGAATTGCACATGGTGTAGCACACACCTCAGGGACCTTCATGAATGCTGCAAGTAAAGCAAGATTTCATGAGTTAACTCTGATGAGAAGGCAGTGAGATCAAAAAGTGGAGAAAGAAATAGACTGGAAATCAGCATTGGTAGTCAGCATGACCTTGATTGTTAAAACTGGTGTACCCAAGTGCTCTCAGTCTAAGAGGCTGCCACTCCACCTCTGGTACCTCACATACAGAGCAGTATATCTGAAACGAGGCACATCAGAATGGATTGATGGCTGCATCTCTGGACCTTCTATGGGCAGGGACTGTTCCCTGCACAGCAAATTCACAAATGCAATCTGCTAAGGAGATATATCAGCTTAATTACATTTCTTTTTCTGACCTGAGTCAAAAATACCCTTATTAACAGAGGGGATTTGGACTATGTTTTTTTCTGTGAAAACAAAATTATTCCTACTGAGAAATGCTGCCAAGATACTTTTTCTGCTATGTCTGATGTCTGCTAATGAATAGGACAGCAGGGCTGAATTTCTCATGTTTAGCATTCAGGTCCTACTGCATGTGTCAGTCCTGGAAGATACGCTGAGGTGTTAACGTGGGCTGACTGCCTGATCTGTAGGGATACTACATGCTAGTGAAGTCCTGTACGTAAATGTTTTTTAAGTTTTGTATTTTATGTGTCCTCTACCCTCTTTAATGACTCCAGAACAAGGTATCTTGTATGGGCTGTCAGACAGACAAGCTAGCCTCTCTGGAAGTCTTCAGGTGATTAACCTCTCGTATCTACTGGGGTACCAGAATTTGCATGTATTATTGGAGTATGTGAATGTTGTTGGGGAAAAGAATTCACAGAAGTTGTGTTAGAACAACACTGCAGGTCTGATATGTGAGTTTATCTAAATATATCCTTTTCTCCCCCTTCTCTTCCCCTTCTCTTCCTCCCTTCTCTTCTCCGCTTTACTGTCAGGAAGGGCCACCTCTGAAGGTCCAATTCAGTACAGCCTGGCACCGACACAGACGGACGTCAACAGCAGTTACAACAGTGAGTTAATTTGCAATCAAGGAAGTCCTTGAAAAGATACTGTTTTATGTGCATGTGGAAGGTGCAAGAATTCTGCAATGGGCTCTGGGAGGAGGGGTGGAGAAGGTTTGTTGACCCGAGCTCCATCTGATTGGAACAGTTCTCAGGTTTTTAATGCCTCACTAAAAGCATTGGGTAAACCTTTCCTGAAAGTCAGAGAGAGGGCTGATATGTGAGGGCTAGTGCAATTTACTGATGCAGTAGGCTGTAGGAGCTGGATTCTCCTCCGAGAAAACTGGCCATCAAGAATGCTTAAGACACTTCGCAGACTGGAGAAGAAGACACTTGAAGCTATGCATAAACAAGGCCCTCCATTGAATTGTCACTTGCCTGCTCTTGTTGTTCTGCATGTAAGGGTTGCTAGTTTCAGATGACTGCAGGAGTACTGGTCTGCTCTAGGACAAGAAATGATATCCTTCATGCAGGTTTGAGGTAATTTAGCTGCTACTGCTTCAATTCTGTGGTGCTACCTGGGGCACCTGACAGGGAAAGTGAGACCTTTCATAGTTTAAGTCTACCTCATCGATTATGTACACACACAATGCTATCCAATGTTTGCAATCCCAACTCTCAGCAGATATCCAGTCATGATATGTTCTGGTTATGCCCTTGGTGGTTTGGGGTGCTTTGGGGTATTGATAAGGAAAGTTTTCTGGACCTTTTTATGAAGGTATATATGTGGCATAAAGCTCTAGGAATGGAGTCTTGACAGATGTGGTGATTTTTAATATAGTTTCTATCCTGATAGTTACAGACACTGAAATTGTATTTGTGCATACTCTACTTTTCATCTTATCTGCAAAACTTTATTCTGCCTCCATCTACTGCCTTCTTTTCATAATTTGTGCTACAGCCTTGGGTAATGAAAAATGTTAAATGACAGACATATTAATGAGTTTTACTGGTCTTAAACTGGTTTTAATTTGAGCAACTGTTTCAGTAATTTTGATCTGACAAGAATCATAGTGGATTACTTTCACCTCTTTCAGGAGTGAATGGCACCTGAAAGATGTCAAGGAACTTGAAACCTTTGAAAAACTCAGTGATAATGGTGGTACCAGAGTCAGGAGATTTGGAAGGTTCAGTCCTCTGCTGCATTTCTGTCTAAATACGGTCTTTTTAGTTAATAGCTCTTATTTTTCTGTGAAGATTTAAAGGAATGATGCTCCTTGTAATTTGGCATCCACCATCTTTTCCTGGCAATGAAGAGAGAACTTTTTCTGTAGAAAATTTAGGATTGCTTTCTTTAAATTTTCTATGAGAAATCAAATAATTGGTAAAGAACAAAAAAAAGTATGAGCTATGTATGAAAATGACTCTTTCTGGTGCTCTTCCATACTGCTGTCATGCAAACAAATTTTAGGGCCCATTTATATAGTGTTGAGTGAACATCTGCTTTGGCAATGCCTGTCCTAGGAGGTTCAGTGGACAGGGCTGGCAGATGCAGGAGGCAGCAGCAGGTGCAGGAACCCTGGCCTCATGTTGTTGGATTTCTCTGTCTGGGTAGCCACATCAATTCCTGTGATTACAGAGGCCACTGAGGCCAAGAGGCTGCAGCTCTGTGCCAGATGGAGGCCACAACAAGTTCCTTGCAAGCAGTTGCAGCCATTGTTGAGAAACAGTGACCGTGACCCCCAACCACCAACCTCTGGGTGCCAGGGACTGCTGAGGCCTTTCCTGTCTCTCAGTGCTGTTCTGCAGAGCAAGGGAGGGGAATCTCTGCTGCCCTACAGCCCACTCAGCCTTCTGTAGAGAGCACTGATAAAGGCCATGCCCACAGCCTGCCTTAAGCTGCTGTGTGCCCAGGACTTTCCCCACTGAGGCACTGTCCTCTTCCTCAGGACTCACCTGGAGGCAGCGGAGGGCCATCCGCTGGACTTCTGTTGTGCTAGCTCAGAGAACACCAGTCCCAGTCCAAGTACTTCCTTTTTCCTCAGAGCTTGCAAAAGAAGTGAGCAGTCTCAGGGAAGGGTGGTGGTGGGAGATGGGGAAGGAAAGGTGACAAGGAAGTAGCAACTGACAATGGGGCTATCTGGCAGATGGTTATACTTCAGCACTGAGATGGAAACTGAGAGCCCCTGGTGTGCTGCCAATGGATATGGCGACATCTCCAGGCAAGCGTGATATTATAGCATTTGTCCTGCCCTGTTGGAGGAGGATCCATTTCCATTGGTTCTTCCTCTGTGGGTAGATCCACCTCCATGGTCTCGAAGTCACCTTCAAGTTGATCAGCATCCATCGGCTCAGGTTCACTGCTGCTCCCCTGGAGCCTAAGCTTCTTTGCTGGCAGAGAGAGGTCTTGCACCAAGATCTGGATGAATTCAAGGATGGCCACTATCTGCATGAATAAGTGTAAGTGCTGAGTTCTGCACCAGGGCTCTGTGTTCAATCTGGGAAACAAGAGGCTGGAGACCAGCTCCACAAAAAGGGATCATGGGATTGTCTGACAATGAGGTGAACATGAGGCAGCAGTTTGCCCTGGAGCCCAAAGGGCCAACCATACCTTGGGGTGCAGCAGGTCCAGTGCTGCCACCAGGTGAGTGGAGTGGCTGCCCCCTCTGCTCTGCGCTGTGCGGCCTCACCTACAGCACTGCATGCAGGTTGGGTGCTGCTGCAGTGCATGAAGGGCATGCAACTATTAGAGAGTGTCCAAATGAGGGCTACAAATTTGGTGAATGGTCTGGAGGGCAAGGCTGTAGGCAGGGAAAATAAAATTAATTACATGAAACAAAAAGTGACATCTGATCCTCTGTGCTCCTGACATGTGTCTTCCTCTTAGTGATTCCCTGTGACCTAAGATATTTGACTTGACATCACAAATATGTGGAAGGAGCTTGTGTCCTAAAGGAGCAGTGGACAAGTGGATGATCTGGAGGAGATGAAAGTTGGTGATGGTAAATGGAGACATCACCAGAAAGGATAAGACAGAGAAAAATCCAGTGACAGCAGTTCTGGACTTCCAGAAAAGAAGTCTGGAGGGCTGAGAATGTCACAGTGACCTAAACCATCTGACTCCCTTTGTGCATGCACTCCACTCCCTTTTCAAAGTCAAGAGGACCAATAATACCTTCTATCCTAGACTGAGTGAGAAGATATCTGTCATTTGTTTAAAACTGACCACCAGAGCTGTATGGTTTACATCATCTCATACATTCATGTAAAGGTCAGATAAAGCAGTTGCAAACTACTGCAGTGATGGGGATTGTCCCTTTGTTTTCTAGCTATGTTGTCTTCAGTACAGTTTTAACGTTCTCCATGCATTTCCTAAACACTCAGTCTTTGAAATTGCAGGTTTTTATCAATTTTTTTCAACCATATTTTTTAAAATTTTGCTGACAATCTATAAATAAAATTGTAATAATGTTATCATAAGCTATACTGAAATCTGATCTTGTGCTGCATGATGAAGAATGGAAAATGTACAGCACAAACTAATATCTATTGCTTTGTGACTCTTAAGCAAATAATTGGTTGTTTCTTCTTACTATACTTTGCCTCACATGCTTGAGTGAGTCATACCATGTTTTTCTCCCTTTTTGTTTTCTGTTGGTTTGTTTAAGTCCCACAGTTCATGCATTCTGATGATTGCCTCTGTAAACAATTGGTTGGAAGTGTTGATATCCTGGGCAGTACTTCAAACCACATGTTTAAGCAGCTGTACCCTTAACCCCAAGAACAGTTCCGTGTTAGTAAACATGTGGATATGGACCTTGAGATGAACAGCACGACTCACTGTGAAGTTGCAGCATGTAGTTGAGGTATCTGGACATGCATTCATGCCAAGTGGATTTTAAAATCAAGCGTATGTCTCAAAGATATCAGGCAGAAGCACCTGGGGATTTTAAGCTAATGCAGATGTACTTCATGCTCAATGAGTGCATCTGGAGTGTAGCACATGGGGCTTGCATTTTTCCAAGCTCTGGTTAGCAGTAAGAAGTAGCAACCGTCTCAGATATAAGAAGAGTCATGGTTTGGAAGAGGATGAGCTGTTATGCACTTCTGGGGAACATTAAGACTCCAAAATACTTACTTTCTTTCAATTACAACATTATAAAATATTGTGTCTTCCTATCAGCTCACCTAGTCTTCAGATCTCTACTTGTCCAGCTCCCCTCTCCATTCCTTCCCTTTCCCCTTTCCTTTCTTTTCCCAAGGGCAAGTAGACAATATCATCCTTCCATACAGATCCTGGGGATCAGAACTAGAGGCTGTTCATTCTGACAGCATTGCTCCTATTGTGTAGCTAAATTGAATAGGCCAGATCCTGCAGTTGCCATTCCAAATGAGTTTGCATAGTGTTTAGAAAAGTGATAGATGTTCTCCAAGAGCTTTCGGCCAGTGACTCTGATGCAACACTGTGATAAAGTCTAAGGCGCTTTCAGTGGGAAGAAGGTATTGTTGCATGTGTTTCTGTGATATCACATCCACTATTCTTTTATTGTGTGTTTTCAAACTATTCAGTCCCGTTAGGTTTTGATGGACACTAGCTTTTGTCTTCTGAATTTTTTTTTTAAATCATTCTTTCTTAGAGTGATGGGAATCTAAACTGAGAGAATCTAAACCGCTGTGCAGACTGAGCTACTAACTATTACCTGACACAAGGTCTATGGGAAGAGAAAACAGCCGATAGACCAACAGATATAGATGTGAAAAACAAACTGATTTTATGACACATTAGTTCATATTCAAATCTGAAACAGCAACAGAGAATTTCAAGCAATTATGCTTCATTTTGGGTTTCTTGGCTATTGTATTTTTCAGTTTAAGGCCTGCTTGTTCAGAATTTACTGAGGCTGATTGGGTGGCTGTGATGGATTTTGGTAGGTTTGAGGATAAGTATCAGCAGGCTTAATAGTTATACTATAGTTTATGTGTTTTTTCTTGCTGTCTGCAGCATGACTAGTGTGGGTTTTTACAGTGGTTGTTCATTAAAAACAAAACTAGGTGACTTGCTGAGGCATGCCAGATTTCTTTTCTGCTGTATGCCAGTGATCATTAATTCTGTTGGCACAGTTCACAGGGAAAATTTAACAAGTGAATCTACATTACTAGCAGTGCTACTGCAAGCTGATTTGTTATTACAAGAGTTAGACCCCTTAGACATTCTGTCCTCTGACTGTGATTCCTTCATTTTGTCAGCATTCTAATCAGGTCTATCACAATAGAAATGGAAAGGAAAATCTTCCATGGGAGTTTCCTGCCCATGATTTTAGCATTAACAAGAAATAATAGTGCAGTGACTTCCATTACAACTTCTGATTTCAAAAGATTGGTTTTGTTTCATTTCATGGAAGCTGCTACAGAAGTGTCACTGGCACAGACTTTGATGTCAAGATCTGCACAACAGTGGCTACTAACACAGAGTTCAACGCTCTTACTGTGTGAGGATCTTTGAAGTAAACTGAGGTGTCTGGACATTGCTTGCTTGTGTTTACAGACTCCTAATGCGTGATAATCTTTTATAAACCCGAAATGAACAAACTTGGGGTGAATTTGTAATAAGAAAGGGGCATAACACTGCTGACTTCTTTCTGAGGTGATGCATGCCAGTGCTGGATAATGGAGCAGAGATTTGTTATCTGCAACACTAAAATGCCACAGCAAAATGGCTTTTTTTTTCTGGTCAAGGGGGCAGTCAGAGCTGATGATAGAGATGGCAGAAGTTTTTGAGGAATGTGGACCTGGAAAAGAGCAAAGTGAGGACCCCAGAATTGAGGAGAGTGAAATTTTATCTAAGGAATTGTTGGATGAGATCCCCTGGGAAGAGTTGTTTTTAGGGACAAAGGAATGGAGCAGAGCAAACAGCTCTCTAAAGATGCCTTTCTGAGAACACAAGATCTCTTCACCCCCCAGCATGAAAAATGAAGCAGAGGAGACAGGAAAACAACACGGCTAAGAAGGAATGTGCTGATCAAAGTGATAGATAGGAAGAAAAAGTATAGGGAGTGGAAGCAGGGATGAGTGCCTGGGAAGAATACAGGGATGCTGTCTGGACAGACAGAAATGGGATTAGGAAAGCTAAGATAAAGGTGGAACTGAACTTGGCAATGGATGTGAAAAATAACAAGAAGGGATTTTACAGGTGCATTAGCAAGAAGGGAAATGCCAAGGAGATTGTAACCCTTCTGATAAATTAAAAGGAATAAATGGTTCCAACAGGCATGGAAAAGCTGAGGTACTTGCAAAATCTTTGCCTCAGTCTTCTGCACAAGACAGGCTTCCCATCCATGTCTCTCACATCCCATCCATGTCTCTCACATCCCTGAACCTTTACATGGGGTACAGCTGAGCAGAATAATCTTCATTGTAAAAGCAGAGCAAGTCAGAGACTACCTCATGAGACTGAATGTGTACAAGTCTGTGGAGCTGGATGACATACATTTCAGGGTCCGGAAGGAACTGGCTGATATTGTTGCCAAGCCACACTCCATTATATTTGAAAAGTCATGACTGTCAGTTGAAGACACCAGAGACTGATAAAAGGGAACCATCACTCCCTTTAAAAATAAACAAATAAATGTGGAAAATAAGAACTACAGGTTGGTGATTCTCACATCTGAGCCTGGTAAGATCTTGAAGCAGATCCTACAGAAAGTTATGCAACAGCACGTGCAAAGCAAGAAGGTGTTCAGAGACAGACAGTGTGACTTAATCAAGTGCAGATCATGTCTGACCAACATGGTGGCTTTCTATGATGGAAGGATGGCATCAGTGGACAAAGGAAGAGCAACTGATGTAATCTACCTGATGTTATCTGCAGATCCTTTAATATGCTCCCACACACCAAACACTAATCTCTAAAACTGAGAGATATGGATTTGAAGGCCAGACTATTTGGTGTATAAATAATTGGTTGAATAGTCATAGCCAGAGAGTTGTGGTCAATGGCATACGTCCAAGCGGAGGCTGGTCAAAGGTGGTGTCCCTCAGAAGTCTGCCTTGGGACTAATGCTCTTCAACATTTTGGTCAATAACATGGTAGGATCAAGTGCACCCTCAGCAAGTTTGCTGATAACAACAAGCTGAGTGGTGCAGTTGGTACAACAGAAAAAAAGGATGCTGTCCAAGGGGAGCTGGACAAGCTTGAGAAGTGGGCCCACATGAACCAAATGAAGTTCAACAAATCCAAGAGCTAGGTTCTGCCTTTGTGTAGAAGCAATCCCAGATATGTGTATAGGCTGAGAGAAGAACACTTTGAGAGCAGCCCTATGGAGAAGAACTGGAGGTTCTGGTGGACAAGAAAACAGAAATGAGCCAGCAGCATGCAAATGCAGCCCAGAAGACCAACTCTGAGCTGCAGCAAAGGAGGGGTGGCAGCAGAGCAAGGAATGTGATTGTAACCCTCTACTCTTCCCTCTTGAGGACCCATCTGCAGTACTGTGTCCAGGCCTGGGGATCCTAGTACAATAATATTGGCTGGATAAGAAACTGGCTTGAAGGCAAGGCCCAGAGAGTGGTAGTGAATGGAGCTAAATCCAGCTGGCAACTGGTCACTGGTGGTGTTCCCCAGGGGTCGGTGCTGGGGCCTGTCCTCTTCAATATCTTTATTGATGACTGGATGAGGGCATTGAGTGCACCCTCAGTAAGTTTGCAGATGGCACCAAGTTGGTGGATGTATCGACGTGCCCAGAGGTAGTGAGGCCCTGTAAAGGGATCTGGACAGGCTGGATGGCTGGGCTGAAACCAATGGGATGAGGTTCAACAAGGCCAAATGCCAGGTCCTGCACTTTGGCCACAACAACCCCAGGCAAAGCTACAGGCTTGGGGTGGAGTGGCTGGAGGACTGCGTAGAGGAAATGGACCTGGGCGTATTGATTGATGTTCGGCTGAACATGAGCCAGCAGCGTGCCTGGGTGGCCAAGAAGGCCAATGGCAGCCTGGCTTGATTCAGAAACAGGACTGCCAGCAGGAACAGGGAAGTGATTGTCCCCCTGTACTCAGCTCTGGTGAGGCCACACCTTGAGTACTGTGTCCAGTTTTGGGCCCCTCACTGCAAGAAAGACATTGAGGCCCTGGAGCGGGTTCAAGGGAGGACAACAAAACTGGTGAGGGGTCTGGAGCACAGGGCTTATGAGAAGCAGCTGAAGGAGTTGGAATTGTTCAGTCTGGAGAAGAGGAGGCTCAGGGGAGACCTTATTGCTCTCTCTAACTACCTGAAGGGAGGTTGTAATGAGCTGAAGGTCAGCTTCTTCTCTTGTGTAGCTAGAGATAGGACTACAGGTAATGGCTTCAGGCTGTGCCAGGGGAGATTTAGGCTGGAAGTTAAGAAATACTATTTTTCTGAAAGAGTAGTCAGGCACTGGAATGGGCTGCACAGGAAGTGGTGGAGTCACCAACCCTGGAGGTGTTCAAGGAACGTTTGAATTTTGTGTTGAGGGATATGCTCTAGTGAGTACTACTGGTGATAGGTGGATGGTTGGACTGGATGGTCTTGTAGATCTTTTCCAACCTTGGTGTTTCCTTGATTCTGTGAAGAAAGCTGTGGAGTTGTTGGAGCAGGTCCAGAGG